>NC_091286.1:184178027-184368027 GCF_032444005.1 Ranitomeya imitator | reverse complement strand
TCCTTATAATGCTGTGCCCCTTATATGCTCTGCACCTTTATGGCCCCATAGGTGCTCCTTATAATGCTGTGCCCCTTATATGCTCTGCACCTTTATGGCCCCATAGGTGCTCCTTATAATGCTGTGCCCCTTATATGCTCTGCACCTTTATGGCCCCATAGGTGCTCCTTATAATGCTGTGCCCCTTATATGCTCTGCACCTTTGATTATGGCCCCATAGATGCTCCTTATAATGCTGTGCCATATATGCTCTGCACCTTTGATTATGGCCCCATAGGTGCTCCTTATAATGCTGTGCCCCATTTATGCTCTGCACCTTTATGGCCCCATAGGTGCTCCTTATAATGCTGTGCCCCATATATGCTCTGCACCTTTATGGCCCCATAGGTGCTCCTTATAATGCTGTGCCCCATATATGCTCTGCACCTTTATGGCCCCATAGGTGCTCCTTATAATGCTGTGCCCCTTATATGCTCTGCACCTTTATGGCCCCATAGGTGCTCCTTATAATGCTGTGCCCCTTATATGCTCTGCACCTTTATGGCCCCATAGGTGCTCCTTATAATGCTGTGCCCCATATATGCTCTGCACCTTTATGGCCCCATAGGTGCTCCTTATAATGCTGTGCCCCATATATGCTCTGCACCTTTATGGCCCCACAGGTGCTCCTTATAATGCTGTGCCCCATATATGCTCTGCACCTTTATGGCCCCACAGGTGCTCCTTATAATGCTGTGCCCCATATATGCTCTGCACCTTTATGGCCCCACAGGTGCTCCTTATAATGCTGTGCCCCTTATATGCTCTGCACCTTTATGGCCCCACAGGTGCTCCTTATAATGCTGTGCCCCTTATATGCTCTGCACCTTTATGGCCCCACAGGTGCTCCTTATAATGCTGTGCCCCTTATATGCTCTGCACCTTTATGGCCCCACAGGTGCTCCTTATAATGCTGTGCCCCTTATATGCTCTGCACCTTTATGGCCCCACAGGTGCTCCTTATAATGCTGTGCCCCTTATATGCTCTGCACCTTTATGGCCCCACAGGTGCTCCTTATAATGCTGTGCCCCATATATGCTCTGCACCTTTATGGCCCCACAGGTGCTCCTTATAATGCTGTGCCCCATATATGCTCTGCACCTTTATGGCCCCACAGGTGCTCCTTAGAATGCTGTGCCCCTTATATGCTCTGCACCTTTATGGCCCCACAGGTGCTCCTTAGAATGCTGTGCCCCTTATATGCTCTGCACCTTTATGGCCCCACAGGTGCTCCTTAGAATGCTGTGCCCCTTATATGCTCTGCACCTTTATGGCCCCACAGGTGCTCCTTAGAATGCTGTGCCCCATATATGCTCTGCACCTTTATGGCCCCACAGGTGCTCCTTATAATGCTGTGCCCCATATATGCTCTGCACCTTTATGGCCCCACAGGTGCTCCTTATAATGCTGTGCCCCATATATGCTCTGCACCTTTATGGCCCCACAGATGCTCCTTATAATGCTGTGCCCCATATATGCTCTGCAACTTTATGGCCCCACAGGTGCTCCTTATAATGCTGTGCCCCATATATGCTCTGCACCTTTATGGCCCCACAGGTGCTCCTTATAATGCTGTGCCCCATATATGCTCTGCACCTTTTTGGCCCCACAGGTGCTCCTTATAATGCTGTGCCCCTTATATGCTCTGCACCTTTATGGCCCCACAGGTGCTCCTTAGAATGCTGTGCCCCTTATATGCTCTGCACCTTTATGGCCCCATAGGTGCTCCTTATAATGCTGTGCCCCATATATGCTCTGCACCTTTATGGCCCCATAGGTGCTCCTTATAATGCTGTGCCCCATATATGCTCTGCACCTTTATGGCCCCATAGGTGCTCCTTATAATGCTGTGCCCCATATATGCTCTGCACCTTTATGGCCCCATAGGTGCTCCTTATAATGCTGTGCCCCTTATATGCTCTGCACCTTTATGGCCCCATAGGTGCTCCTTAGAATGCTGCTGGTGCTGCCATAAAAAAAAAAAAATCACATATTCACCTCTCTTCTCAGGACGCCGGCGCTTTCAATAATTACCTGCTCCTCGTGCGGCTCCGTCTCCAGCACTGACGCTCAGCAGAGGGCGCGCACTGACTACGTCACAGCGCCCTCTAACCTGAGCGTCACTGCTAGAGGACGCTGCAGACGGAGCCGGAGCGAGGAGCAGGTAATTATAGCGCTGCGCTCCCCTTACCTGCTGCAGCGCGGTCCCTGCAGTCCCTGGCTTCTCCGGCGCTGCAGCTTCTTCCTGTAATTGAGCGGTCACATGGCACCGATCATTTACAGCAATGAATATGCGGCTCCTCCCCTATGGGGGTGGAGCTGCCTATTCATTTCTGTAATGAGCGGTGCCATGTGACCGCTCAGTGCAGGAAGAATCTGCAGCGCCGGAGAAGCCAGGGACTGCAGGGACCGCGCTGGGAGCAGGTAAGTATGACTACACAGCCCCCGCTCCCCCTCCCCTGCTGACACCCGGGTATATGACTCGAGTATAAGCCGAGAGGGGGACTTTCAGCCCAAAAAAATGGGCTGAAAATCTCGGCTTATACTCGAGTATATACGGTACTTAACTTGAAAGTGTGAAACAACTGAAAATATGTCTTATATTCTAGGTTCTTCAAAGTAGCCACCTTTGCTTTGATGACTGCTTTGCACACTCTTGGCATTCTCTTGATGAACTTCGAGAGGTAGTCACCGGGAATGGTTTTCACTTCACAGGTGTGCCCTGTCAGGTTTAATAAGTGGGATTTCATGCCTTATAAATGAGGTTGGGTCCATCAGTTGTGTTGTGCAGAAGTCTGGTGGATACACAGCAGATAGTCCTACTGAATAGACTGTTAGAATTTGTATTATGGCAAGAAAAAAGCAGCTAAGTAAAGAAAAACGAGTGGCCATCATTACTTTAAGAAATGAAGGTCAGTCAGTCCGAAAAATTGGGAAAACTTTGAAAGTGTCCCCAAGTGCAGTGGCAAAAACCATCAAGCGCTACAAAGAGACTGGCTCACATGAGGACCACCCCAGGAAAGGAAGAAGGAAGACCAAGAGTCACCTCTGCTTCTGAGGATAAGTTTATCCGAGTCACCAGCCTCAGAAATCGTAGGTTAACAGCAGCTCAGATTAGAGACCAGGTCAATGCCACAAAGAGTTCTAGCAGGAGACACATCTCTACAACAACTGTTAAGAGGAGACTTTGTGCACCAGGCCTTCATGGTAAAATAGCTGCTAGGAAACCACTGCTAAGGACAGGCAACAAGCAGAAGAGACTTGTTTGGGCTGAAGAACACAAGGAATGGACATTAGACCAGTGGAAATCTGTGCTTTGGTCTGATGAGTCAAAATTTGAGATCTTTGGTTCCAACCACTGTGTCTTTGTGTGACGCAGAAAAGTTGAACAGATGGACTTTACACACTCTACATGCCTGGTTCCCACACTGAAGCATGGAGGAGGAGGTGTGATGGTGTGGGGGTGCTTTGCTGGTGACACTGTTGGGGTTTATTCAAAATTGAAGGCATACTGAACCAGCATGGCTAACACAGCATCTTGCAGCGACATGCTACTCCATCCAGTTTGCGTTTAATTGGACCATCATTTATTTTTCAACAGGACAATGACCCCAAATACACCTCCAGGCTGTGTAAGGGCTATTTGACCAAGAAGGAGAGTGATGGGGTGCTATGCCAAATGACCTGGCCTCCACAGTCACCAGACCTGAACTCAATCGAGATGGTTTGGGGTGAGCTGGACCGCAGAGTGAAGGCAAAAGGGCCAACAAGTGCTAAACCTCTCTGGGAACTCCTTCAAGATTGTTGGATGACCATTCCCGGTGATTACCTCTTGAAGCTCATCAAGAGAATGCCAGGAGTGTGCAAAGCAGTCATCAAAGCAAAAGGTGGCTATTTTGAAGAACCTAGAATATAAGACATATTTTCAGTTTTTTCACACTTTTTGTTAAGTATATAATTCCACATGTGTTAAATCATAGTTTTGATGCCTTCAGTGTGAATTTACAATTTTCATAGTAATGAAAATACAGAAAAATCTTTAAATGAGGTGTGTCCAAACTTTGGTCTGTACTGTATACTGTATATATGCTGCATCTACTATATAATTGTCTAAGGGTCACTTCCGTCTGTCCTTCTTTCTTTTTTTCTTTCTTTCTTTCTTTCTTTCTTTCTTTCTTTCTTTCTTTCTTTCTTTCTTTCTTTCTGTCACGGTAATTCATTTGCTGATTGGTCACGGCAGCTGCCTGTCATGGCTGCCGTGACCAATCAGCGACGACCCCAGTCCGGAAGAAAATGGCCGCTCCTTCCTCCTCGCAGTCAGTGCCCGGCGTCCGCATAGTCCCCACCGGTCAGCGCTCACACAGGGTTAATTGCAACGTTGACCGCGGTGTAACGCACTCGGTTAATGCTGCTATTAACCCTGTGTGACCAACTTTTTACTATTCATGCTGCCTATACAGCATGAATAGTAAAAATATCTAATGTTAAAAATAATAAAAAAAATAAAATATAGTTACATACTCACCCTCCGGTGGCCCCCCGGATCAGGAACCGGCCTTTCCCGCTCCGTGCGACGCCCCGGTGACCGCTGCATGCATTGCGGTCTCGCGAGATGATGACATACGGTCTCGCGAGACTGCTACGTCATCATCTCGTGAGACCGCAATGCAATCTTCAGACCGGAGTGTGCGACAAGCATCGGGAACCGGCCGCTTCGATCCAGAGGCTCCAGGAGGTGAGTATGTAACTATTTTTTATTTTAATTCTTTTTTTAACTGGCCAATATACTACGTGACTGTGCTGTATACTACGTGACTGGGCAGTATACTACGTGGCTCTGTGCTGTATACTACGTGACTCTGTGCTGTATACTACGTGACTAGGCAGTATACTACGTGGCTCTGTGCTGTATACTATGTGACTCTGTGCTGTATACTACGTGGCTCTGTGCTGTATAGTACGTGGCTCTGTGCTGTATACTACGTCGCTCTGTGCTGTATACTACATGGCTCTGTGCTGTATACTATGTGGCTCTGTGCTGTATACTACGTGACTCTGTGCTGTATATTACGTGGCAGGGCAATATACTATGTGGCTGGCCAATATACTATGTGACTGGGCACGCTGTTGTGAATTCCGTTCTTGGTTGTAAGTAGTATTTTTGTGAGTTCTGCTCTTGGGCTCCTCCTGTGGTCTTTAGTGGTATGACTGCTTCTTGGATTTAGCTTCTCAGCTGTTTCCTTTGATTGTCTTTTGGGCTTGGCTATATTAGTCTGGCCTTAGCCCTCATTCAATCCCAGGTGTCAATTGTCCCTGCCTGGAGTCATTGCTCTTTGGATTGTCCTGTCACTCTGACCAAGTTCTGCAAAGCTAAGTCCTTCCATGTCCTTTGCAGTTCACTTATTGTGGACTTGTTGTTTTGTACTGTCTTGTTTTTTGCTCATTTGTCCAGTTTATCAGTATGGATCTATTTAGCTAAACTGGAAGCTCTGGGCAGCAGAGTTTGCCCTCCACACCTTTAGTTAGGTGTGGAGATTTTTGCATTTCTCTGCGGTGGACTTTTTCTAGTTTTTTTCTACTGACCGCGCAGAGCTCTTTTCTGTACTTTCCTTTTTAGCTAGAAGTGGCCTCCTGTGCTCAATCTTGTTTCATACTACGTATGTCATTTCCTTCTCCTCTCACAGTCATTACATGTGGGGGCTGTCTTTCCTTTGGGGATTTTCTCTGAGGCAAGATAGTTTTCCTGCTTCTATCTTTAGGGGTAGCTAGCTCTTAGGCTATGACGAGTTGCCTTAGGAGCAATCCACGGCTGCTTCTAGTTGTGTGTTGAGCTTAGGGTCTGCGGTCAGTATAGATACCACCTGCTCAGAGCTAGTCTCATGTCGCTCCATAATCACCAGACCATAACATTGCAGAGTCTCATACCCTTGAGGGGTATTGATGCTACACCATTGGCCAAGAATAAACCTCAGTATTCGACTCAGCTGACTATGTGCATGACTCCTGCACATCAGGAAGATTGCTGTTTTCTGGTGTTGCATAATTTACATGATGATGTTGTACTGGGTTTTCCATGGTTACAAGTACACAATCCAGTGCTGGATTGGAAATCAATGTCTGTGACTAGTTAGGGTTGTCAAGGGGTACATAGTGACGTTCCTCTGATGTCTATTTCCTCTTCCCCCTCTTCTGATGTTCCTGAATTTTTGTCGGATTTCCAGGATGTATTCGATGAGCCCAAGTCCAGTTCCCTTCCTCCACATAGGGACTGTGATTGTGCTATTGACTTTATTCCTGGTTGTAAATTCCCAAAGGGCCGACTTTTCAATCTGTCTGTACCAGAGCATGCCGCCATGAGGAGCTATGTTATGGAGTCTTTAGAGAAGGGGCATATTCAGCCGTCTTCGTCACCATTGGGAGCGGGATTCTTTTTTGTTGCCAAGAAGAATGGCTCCTTAAGACACTGTATTGATTATCGCCTTCTTAATAAGATCATGGTCAAATTCCAATATCCTTTGCCTTTGCTCTCTGATTTATTTGCTAGGATTAAGGGGGCTAGTTGGTTTACCAAGATTGACCTTCGAGGGGCATATAATCTTGTTCGTATTAGAAAGGGTGACGAATGGAAAACTGCATTCAATACGCCCGAAGGCCATTTTGAATACCTGGTGATGCCTTTCGGGCTTTCTAATGCTCCTTCTGTGTTTCAGTCCTTTATGCATGATATTTTCCACAATTATCTTGACAAATTCTTGATTGTGTATTTGGATGATATTTTGATTTTTTCTAATGATTGGGAGTCTCATGTGAAGCAGGTCAGGATGGTGTTCCAGATCCTTCGTGATAATGCTCTATTTGTGAAGGGCTCTAAGTTCCTATTTGGAGTTCAGAAGGTTTCTTTTTTGGGGTTTATTTTTTCCCCTTCGTCTATAGAAATGGATCCTGTTAAGGTCCAAGCCATTCATGACTGGATTCAACCCACATCTGTGAAGAGTCTTCAAACATTTTTGGGCTTTGCTAATTTTTATCGCCGTTTCATTGCTAACTTCTCTAGTGTGGTTAAACCCCTGACCGATTTGACTAAGAAAGGCGCTGATGTGACTAACTGGTCCTCTGAGGCTGTTGAGGCTTTTCAGGAACTTGAACGCCGATTTACTTCTGCCCCTGTCTTGCGTCAGCCGGATGTTTCTCTTCCTTTTCAGGTAGAGGTTGATGCCTCTGAGATTGGGGCAGGGGCCATTTTGTCACAGAGGAATTCTGATGGTTCCTTGATGAAGCCATGTGCCTTCTTTTCTCGGAAGTTTTCGCCTGCGGAACGCAATTATGATGTCGGCAATCGGGAGTTGTTGGCTATGAAGTGGGCATTTGAGGAGTGGCGTCATTGGCTTGAGGGAGCCAAGCACCGCATTGTGGTCTTGACCGATCATAAGAATCTGATTTACCTTGAGTCGGCCAAGCGGCTGAACCCTAGACAGCCTCGGTGGTCCCTGTTTTTCTCCCGCTTTGATTTTGTGGTCTCGTATCTTCCTGGATCTAAGAATATTAAGGCGGATGCTCTCTCTAGGAGTTTTTTGCCTGATTCCCCTGGTGTCCTTGAGCCGGTTGGCATTCTTAGGGAAGGGGTGATTTTATCTGCCATCTCCCCTGATTTACGGCGGGCGCTTCAGGAGTTTCAGGCTGATAAGCCTGACCGCTGTCCTGTGGGGAAGCTGTTTGTTCCTGATAGATGGACAAGTAAGGTAATTTCTGAGGTCCATTGTTCTGTGTTGGCCGGTCATCCTGGAATTTTTGGTACCAGAGATTTGGTTGCTAGGTCCTTTTGGTGGCCTTCCTTGTCACGGGATGTGCATGCTTTTGTGCAATCCTGTGGGACCTGTGCCCGGGCTAAGCCTTGCTGTTCCCTTGCTAGTGGGTTGCATTCACCTTTGCCCATTCCGGAGAGGCCTTGGACGCATATTTCCATGGATTTTATTTCAGATCTTCCGGTGTCCCAGAGGATGTCTGCTATCTGGGTGGTTTGTGACCGGTTCTCTAAAATGGTTCATTTGGTACCTTTGCCTAAATTGCCTTCCTCCTCTGATTTGGTTCCATTGTTTTTTCAACATGTGGTTCGTTTGCATGGCATTCCGGAGAATATTGTGTCTGATAGATGTTCCCAGTTTGTTTCCAGGTTTTGGCGGGCCTTTTGTGCTAGGATGGGTATTGATTTGTCTTTTTCTTCGGCGTTCCATCCTCAGACAAATGGCCAAACTGAGCGAGCTAATCAAACCTTGGAAACCTATTTGAGATGTTTTGTGTCTGCTGATCAGGATGATTGGGTGACTTTTTTGCCGTTGGCCGAGTTTGCCCTTAATAATCGGCCCATTTCGGCTACTTTGGTTTCGCCTTTCTTTTGTAATTTTGGTTTCCATCCTCGTTTTTCTTCAGGGCAGGTTGAGCCTTCTGATTGTCCTGGTGTGGAATCTGTGGTGGACAGGTTGCAGCGGATTTGGACTCACGTGGTGGACAATTTGACGTTGTCCCAGGAAAGGGCTCAGCGTTTTGCTAACCGCCGTCGGTGTGTTGGTCCTCGGCTTCGTGTGGGGGATTTGGTCTGGTTATCCTCTCGTCATGTCCCTATGAAGGTTTCTTCCCCTAAGTTCAAGCCTCGGTTTATTGGTCCTTATAAGATTTCTGAGATTATCAATCTTGTGTCTTTTCGTTTGGCCCTTCCAGCTTCTTTTTCCATCCACAATGTTTTCCATAGATCTTTGTTGCGGAGATATGTGAAGCCTGTTGTTCCATCTGTTGATCCTCCTGCCCCGGTGTTGGTTGGGGGGGAGTTGGAATATGTGGTTGAGAAAATTTTGGATTCTCGTTTTTCAAGGCGGAAGCTTCAGTATCTTGTCAAGTGGAAGGGTTATGGCCAGGAGGATAATTCTTGGGTTGTTGCCTCCGATGTTCATGCCGCCGAGTTGGTTCGTGCTTTTCATTTGGCTCGTCCTGATCGGCCTGGGGGCTCTTGTGAGGGTTCGGTGACCCCTCCTCAAGGGGGGGGGGGTACTGTTGTGAATTCCGTTCTTGGTTGTAAGTAGTATTTTTGTGAGTTCTGCTCTTGGGCTCCTCCTGTGGTCTTTAGGGGTATGACTGCTTCTTGGATTTAGCTTCTCAGCTGTTTCCTTTGATTGTCTTTTGGGCTCGACTATATTAGTCTGGCCTTAGCCCTCATTCAATCCCAGTTGTCAATTGTCCCTGCCTGGAGTCATTGCTCTTTGGATTGTCCTGTCACTCTGACCAAGTTCTGCAAAGCTAAGTCCTTCCATGTCCTTTGCAGTTCACTTATTGTGGACTTGTTGTTTTGTACTGTCTTGTTTTTTGGTCATTTGTCCAGTTTATCAGTATGGATCTATTTAGCTAAACTGGAAGCTCTGGGCAGCAGAGTTTGCCCTCCACACCTTTAGTTAGGTGTGGAGATTTTTGCATTTCTCTGCGGTGGACTTTTTCTAGTTTTTTCTACTGACCGCACAGAGCTCTTTTCTGTACTTTCCTTTTTAGCTAGAAGTGGCCTCCTGTGCTCAATCTTGTTTCATACTACGTATGTCATTTCCTTCTCCTCTCACAGTCATTACATGTGGGGTCTGTCTTTCCTTTGGGGATTTTCTCTGAGGCAAGATAGTTTTCCTGCTTCTATCTTTAGGGGTAACTAGCTCTTAGGCTGTGACGAGTTGCCTAGGGAGCGTTAGGAGCAATCCACGGCTGCTCTAGTTGTGTGTTGAGCTTAGGGTCTGCGGTCAGTATAGATACCACCTGCTCAGAGCTAGTCTCATGTCGCTCCATAATCACCAGACCATAACAGCACGCTGGGCAATATACTACGTAGCTGGGCAATATACTATGTGACTGGGCAATATACTACGTGAACTATGTGGCTGGGCAATATACTACATGGCTGGGCAATATACTATGTGACTGGGCAAGCTGGGCAATATACTACGTGACTGGGCAATATACTATGTGACTGGGCAATATACTATGTGGCTGGGCAATATATTACGTGACTGGGCAATATACTACGTAGCTGGGCAATACACTATGTGACTGGGCAATATAGTACGTGAACTACGTGGCTGGGCAAAATACTACATGGCTGGGCAATATACTACGTGGCTGGGCAACATACTACGTGGCTTGGCAATATACTACGTGGCTGGGCAATATACTACGTGGACATACATATTCTAGAATACCCGATGCGTTAGAATCGGGCCACTATCTAGTATCTATATATACAGTTAGGTCCATATATATTTGGACAGAGACAACATTTTTCTTATTTTGGTTATAGACATTACCACAATGAATTTTAAACAAAACAATTCAGATGCAGTTAAAGGTCAGACTTTCAGCTTTCATTTGAGGGTATCCACATTAAAATTGGATGAAGGGTTTGGGAGTTTCAGCTCCTTAAAGGGAAGGTGCCACCAGTT
This sequence comes from Ranitomeya imitator, assembly GCF_032444005.1. Taxonomy (NCBI): domain Eukaryota; kingdom Metazoa; phylum Chordata; class Amphibia; order Anura; family Dendrobatidae; genus Ranitomeya; species Ranitomeya imitator. The sequence continues at coordinate 184,357,521 of NC_091286.1, read as the reverse complement.
TTCTTGTATTTTGTTTGTTTGTGAAATTAAGCTTAAAATAGTAATTAAAATGTATTAATGCAATGTTTGCACTGTTTGCAAACATTTCTTTATGAAAAATATTATATATTTTTCTACAAATATACATATTTACCACTAGGGGGAGCATTTTTCATTTTAGACCTCAAGCAGCTATAATAACATTTAGCAGCTCTGCCCCAGGGATATTAGACCACCCAAAAGGGGAGGGAAATGGTGATGTCAGCAGTTACTGCCCCAACAGTAAGAATGAAGAGCAGCATCACAGGGCAGCACCATTTTGTGTGTGACTGCCCTGTGATCTGCTATCACCAGCAGTTACTGCATCAGAGGCACAGCTTGTTTACAGAGGAGCAGAACACAGTGGGCTCAGCAGCATTTTTTGTGAATAACATTCTTGCCATCCCCCTTCCCCCACCTTAATCCCTGTCCTGTCAGCTGCCCTGCTCTCTCTCTCCATGTGTCACCTCCCCCTCTGCAGGCTGTGAGTGCAGCTTACCAGAGATCACAGGGACTGTGTGTGAGGGGGAGGCGGAGACACAGCAGGAGAAGCACACAGGGCAGCCTGTGAGAGCAGAGGATGTGTGCCTGCTTGGAGTACAGAGGAGCAGTGAGGGCTTCTTCTGTCCTACGATAGAGAGTAAGTGGAACTCGGCAGATAGCACAGGGCTATTATGGCAGCTAGTCACACCTACAGCAGTGAGTTGTGCAGCCCACAGAGGTGTGCCCAGCTCACTGCTAATGCTGCTGCAATGTTACAGATAGGAGATAATAGACCGGCGCTGACCCTATGTCCATGGGGTGCCGTAATCTGACACTGATAGTGCCCTGCTACTGCTGCAAATCCAAGATGTCAGCCCCCAGTGCATTCTTTAAACTCATTTAACACATGAAATCTGTTTCACATGCATTTCAAACTTGCTTATGTAGTAATATGTAGTAATATGTAGCATAATGTTATGCTACATTACAGTGATTTATTAATGACCTACAAACGCGGTACCTTCCCTTTCACATGTGCCCCTCTGTTTTAAAGGGACCAAAAGTAATTGAACAGATTCAATAATTTTAAATAAAATGTTCATTTTTAGTACTTGATTAAAAAAAAAATTGTTGCCAATGACTGCCTGAAGTCTTGAACTCATGGACATCACCAGATGCTGTGTTTCCTCGTTTTTGATGCTCTGCCAGGCCTTCACTGTGGTGGTTTTCAGTTGCTGTTTGTTTGTGGGCCTTTCTGAATGAAGTTTAGTCTTCAACAAGTGAAATACATGCTCAATTGGGTTGAGATCAGGTGACTGACTTGGCCATTCAAGAATATTCCACTTCTTTGCTTTAATAAACTCATGCGTTGCTTTGCATTGTGGGAGTGGAGTCACACCAAGTGACTCCACTCCAACAATGTGCCAATGATTCAGAGTGTATCCCTCCATACCAGTAACTCATTACATTTAAATCTCAGTGCCATTCTATTTTTCTTCTATTTGGACATCTATGTTTGTTTCTAAGGAATAGAGCACGAGAGAGTTTTAGAGTTGCATTATATACTGGTGGCTGTTGACTTGTTGTTTGGGGTATGGAATTTCCTAATACCTCCGATAAGGCACATGGAGTGCAAGACGGGCTGCAAATGAGCCGTGCAGATACAAGAAATGTTTTTGTTGATTGCAATAGTAAAGGTGAATTGGAAGTTATTAGCACGAAATCGTTGATAAAATACAACTCCTGGCCGAGAAGGAGATAAGAATGTTTTGGACTATTGAATCCCTTAAATCCTATATAGACTGCAAAAGGGTGCCATGGGGTCTGAGAGTTTATAAAGAACCTTCTCAGTTTAATGATGACCTCGGTTTTGAAAAAGCATAAAAAGCAATTCATCTTAAATGCTCCCAAAAATTGTTACAGTTAGTAACATCACGTAATGAGCAAGAATATTCATCTATTTGCAGTCAACTCAAATGAGCGAAAAGTGTATTATCCTCACGTTGTAATGAAGGCCAAATTAAGAATTTCCAGAAAAAACTTGAAAGGAAATGAATTCTCACACAAATAGAAACAAAACAAAAGAAAAAAGAGATATTTCTAAGAGACAAACAAGATTTTGATGCAGGGCGGGTGTTCACTTGGAAGCAATTTGGTAATAAAAAACGGATAGTTAAAAATATCAGAGGCCACAATGAGAAGAATTATAAAAAGAAACCCACCACTGATGGGTGGTTCACTGATTCAGATTCAAGCGCAGCTGAAGATCCTGTGGTATCCGATGTTCCTTTGCCTAGTGGTTCATCAGCCCCTTTGGGCGAAAAAAGACTAGACGAGGAGGGAGACGCAATAAATCCGCAAAAGAAGCACAAACAAGTCTCTTGGAAAAAATAAATACTTCTGAAAAAATAAATACTTTGATGATATGCACATAGTGAACTTATCTAATAAGATTCTGACTGCTGACCATATTTCTGTGCTTTCCAAAGGGTTGAATTATTGCATTCCCACATCTTTTGACTTGACTGAGTTCAAAATCGATATGTTCAAAAGTGTGAGAAAACTGCATTTGCACAAAATATTTAGTGGAAAGAATAAAAACTGTCCACAAATGGACACAAGAAATTTAGTCTCTAGGGTTGAGCAAAGCGGGTCGTTCATTTTCATAAGTCGCTGACTTTTGGCAAAGTCGGGTTTCATGAAACCCGACCCGATCCCTGTGTGGGGTTGGCCATGCGGTACGCGACTTTTGCGCCAAAGTCGCGTTTCAATTACGCGAAAAGCGCCATTTCTCTGCCAATGAAGGTGGACGCAGAGTGTGGGCAGCGTGATGACATAGGTCTCAGTCCCCACCATCTTAGAGAAGGGCATTATAGTGATTGGCTTGCTTTCTGCGGCGTCACAGGGGCTATAAAAGGGCGTTCCCGCCGACCGCCATCTTGCTGCTGCTGATCTGAGCATAGGGAGAGGTTGCTGCCGCTTCGTCAGAAGCAGGGATAGCGTTAGGCAGGGTCCATTAACCCCCAAACCGCTTGTGCTGTAGCGATTTCCACTGTCCAACACCACCTTTTGTTAGCAGGGACAGTGGAGGCTACATTTTTTTTCCTCAGCGCTGTAGCTCATTGGGCTGCCCTAGAAGGCTCCCTGATAGCTGCATTGCTGTTTGTACACCGCTGTGCAAACCAACTGCTTTTTTCAAAGCACAAATCCTGTTGCTCCTTCCATTCTGCACAGCTTTTGTTTGTCCACACTGTTGACTTTTTTTGTGCAGCAGTCCACTCCTTGTTATTGCTGCCTGCCATACATTGCTGAGATTACTGCAGGGAGATAGTAATTGTAGTACAGTCCCTTTTTTTTTTTTTGTTTCGTTATATCTCTTCAAGCCACTTTCTGCCACAGAAAATATACTCTAATACAGCGGCCCAGATTTATTCACTAGTCTCCCTGAAGAAGAAAAGGGTGCAGATTAAAATTGGCAAATCTGTATCAGTGGCTGTCCTGTGTGTGGCATCTGTGTCTCATTTTCTGGCACAGAAAAGATACAGTCTAACAGTGGGCCTGATTTCTTGCCAATTCTCCCATAAATAAAAAAAAAAATAGTGGGAGATTAAGTGTTCTGTCCTCACTAGCTGAGGCAGGCTCATACGTAGCTATACAGTCAGCTAAACCGCTATACCGGGGTCCAATAAGGAGACTGTGGTTGAGTCTGTGCTTTATTAAACGTAGTGGTATATTGATGCGGTGAAACTGTGAACAATGATATACATAGAATCAGTGCATGGCATAGAACAGATACATAATACACATGATATACATTATGCATAACATTTAGAAAGCTAGTGACTAAACTAGGAGTACAACTGGTTAAACTAAGCTAATATAGAGCAGAAAATCTATAGGAAGCATAAAGACATACCGGCAATGCAATCGCAAGGGGGATGAAGTGAAGCGTCTTTCCTTGAAGGCAAACCGAAGAAAGTGAAAGGAAAAATGGAGGGAAATGGAGGCTGAGCTACCATAATGCATTGCAAAGGAGGAGGAGAATCAGACATGGATAATACAAAAACAAGATTGAACTGCCAACATAACTCTGACCGCTAGAGGGAGCCAAAGCACTAAAAACAAATAAAGATATGAACATCCATACTGAGAAACCTGCAATTACACAAACAGATAATCAGGGTAACAATATTAGATGGCGGAGACAGAACACTCCCCGTCTGGCATCAACGGATGTCACTACTCCTTTCTTCCGAAGGCAACAATAGGACCAGTTCAGATACCGGTCTGGAAAATGTCTTAGGTTCATTCCCTTTGGTCATCCTTAGCTCAACTTTGCGGACATTGCCGTCCTTGCTCGGGAATGTTGCGGAAACTAGACCAAGTTGCCACTGGTTCCGGTGAATCTGACAGTCTTTCACAAGAACAAGGTCACCTATGTTCAGATTAGGTTTAGTAGATTGCCACTTCGTCCGTGGCTGCAGGGTAGACAAATATTGTTTGCGCCACCTGTCCCAGAAAGTATTTGCAAGACTTTGTACCTGTCTCCATTGGCGCTTGTAGAGGTCCTTCGCGTCGAATCCTCCTGGAGGGGCACTGGACAGTCCTGTTTTCTGGGTAAGCAAAGTAGCTGGAGTCAATAACAAGGGCTCCTCAGGGTCGTTAGGAACTGGAACCAGGGGTCTTGCATTGATTATAGCTGCAGCTTCAGCCATGAAGGTGATTAGGCTTTCGTGGGTAAGCCTCGCTGCTCCTTCTGTAAATAGTCTTCCTTGGTGCTTGACCAGATTGTGGTAATGTTGTACGATTAGGTAGGCAACATTACATTTTCCGGGAAGTATAAGAGGGAATTTCTCCACAAACTCCATCTCAGCTTCTTTGAGTCGGCCTCCTACTCTCAGCAGGCCGCTGTTGTCGATGAATGGGTCGAGTTTTCTCAATACGCTGCTCGATGGTATTGGAGCTTTGTTAGTAAGACATTGGATTTCTGCAAAGTAGGTTTCTCTTTGAACAGTGAGGATGATGTGATTTCTAGAGAACTCTAAGTCGGAGGTAACGTAGGTATTTTTACAAAGATGCCAACCTTTACATTTTTCTGTGCCACAAGTTCTGGTAGCCATGAATGAGCGAGCTATATGTGTCAGGCAGGTAATGGCTCGAGTAAGTGACTTCCAACTTGAGAATCTGTCGAACCAGCAAGATCCAAGCTGGATAACAGAGGTCATTGTATGTAGTGTAGACACCTGAATGCGGATTTCAGCATCTGAGTCCTCTCCTACAAGTTCGAAGGTGTCTGGAAAACATTCCTCAATGTACAATAGTTTTGGTCCAGAGAGCCACATTGTGCTTCCTAGTCGACTTGCGTCAACTGCTCTAGTTGCATGATCTGCGGGATTCTGGTCTGTGGGTATGTAATGCCACTGCTGTGGGTGAACTGATCTCCTGATTCGTAGCACTCTGTTATTGACATAAACGTAGAATCGCCTGGTTTCGTTGGGGATATCCCAGGACTACTTTGCTGTCTGAGTAGAACTTGGCCTGTGTCAGGTCGATATCCATTTCGGATGCGATGAACTCCGCTAACTCAACGGCTAAGACTGCGGCACAAAGCTCTAACCTGGGTATAGTGTGCTCTGGTTGTGGTGCGAGTTTGGCCTTTCCCATGACGAAACCAATGTGGCACTGACATTTGGAGTCTACAGTTTTGAGGTAGGCAACAGCGGCAATTGCTTTGACAGAAGCATCTGCAAATACGTACAGTCTTTGGCTCTGTATCTCAGTAGATGGCACAGGGGTGTATGGTCTTGGCATATGCAAGTTGGAGAGTGCCGCTAACGAGTTCTTCCACTCTTCCCACTGGATCCTCTTATCAGGTGGCAGAGGTGCATCCCAGTCAGATGTTTCCCTAGTTAAGTCTCTTAGTAGGGCCTTGCCTTGTATAGTAACAGGAGCTGCGAAACCCAAGGGGTCGTACAGACTGTTGATGGTAGACAGGACGCCTCTATGTGTGAAAGGCCTTTCTTCCTGGCTGACCTAAAAGGTGAAAGTGTCTGATTGTAGATTCCAGAGAAGCCCGGGGCTGCGTTGCATTGGTGCGGGGTCTGACCCCAGGTCCAGGTCTCTGAGACCATTACATAGGTCCTGAGATGGGAACGCTTGCATGAGTTCTTGGCTGTTTGAGGCTATTTTATGAAGCCTAAGGTTTGAGCAGGCAAGCATGTCCTGGGCTCTGCTGAGAAGACTGATGGGAGTCTCATTTGAAGACATGGCTTTTAGACAGTCGTCGACATAAAAGTCCTTTTCTATGAATTGTCTGACATCTGCTCCGTATTCTGGTTCTCCTTCCTGAGCCGACCTTTTGAGTCCGTAAATGGCGACTGCAGGGGAAGGACTGTTGCCAAAGATATGCACTCTCATGCGATACTCTGTGACTTCTTTAGTAGGATCATTGTCTCTGTACCAGAATAATCTTAGGAAGTTCCTGTCTCTCTCTCTCACAAGGAAACAATGGAACATTTGCTGGATGTCAGCGATGAAGGCAATGGAATCCTTACGGAAGCGCATAAGTACACCCAGTAGTTTGTTATTGAGGTCTGGTCCTGTCAGCAGAACGTCATTCAGGGAGACATCATTAAATTTAGCACTGGAATCAAACACGACTCTGATCTGGCCTGGTTTCTTAGGGTGGTATACTCCGAACATGGGTAGGAACCAGCATTCTTCAGAGTCTTTGAGAGTGGGAGCTAGTTCTGCGTGACGGTTTTCAAAAATCTTTGACATGAAGGAGAAAAAGTGATCTTTCATCTCTGGTTTCTTTTGCAGATTACGAATGAGAGAGGAGAAACGTTGTAATGCCTGATTTCTGTTGTTCGGTAGACGTGGTCTGTGGGTTTTGAAGGGAAGAGGTGCGACCCAGCTATTGGTCTCATCTTTAACGAGTCCCTTGTCCATTATCTCTAAGAACAACTTGTCCTCTACCGACATTGCCACTTGGTTGTCCTGCTTAGTTCTCTGGAAGACTGTGCACCCTAACTGATCCTCATAGCTTCCCGACACTATACTGCTGTCGTGAGTAAAGTCTATTAAATGGTTGGGCAGTTGGATGCTGTGTGGCAGTTCCCAGACATGGAACTCATTGTTACAAGGTTGAAACAGAGATGGACGTCCTTTCTCCAATGTATTTGTCAGCATGCTTGTCACAGAAGATGGGGCGTGCATGCGTCCCAAGCATACGTTGCCAATTATGACCCATCCTAGGTCTAGCCTTTGGGCATAGGGAGCATTGTGGAGTCCATTGATATGACGTCTCACTTTATGAACCTGCAGGATATCTCTCCCCAACAGCAGAATTATCTGGGCCTGATGGTCGAGTTCTGGTATAAGGTGTGCTATTCGTTTTAAGTGAGCGTGATGGATTGCTACATCTGGTGTAGGGATTTCACATCTATTGTCTGGGATCTGGTTACATTCGATGATCGTAGGTAGTGGTAGGCAGAATTGTCTGTCTAAAGACTCGATCTGGTAGTCAGTAGCTTTCCTGCCTGCTGTTGTCACAGTACCTGCACACGTCTTTAAGGAGTAGGGAGTGCTTGGCCCTTTGATGTTGAATAGGTCAAAGAACGTTGATCTAGCCAAGGATCGATTACTTTGATCATCCAAGATAGCATACAGTCTTACAGCTTGGTCTCTATGGCCCTTCGGGTATACTTTGATGAGGCATATTTTTGAACAGGACCTACTGTCTATTGTCCCTTTGCAGACCTCGGTGCATTGTGAAGTGATCTCTGGCGTAGCTGTATCAGTGTTCCTTTCCTCCCCGCCATGCTCACTGTCAGCAGGCGTGTTTTGTGTACTCCATGGAGCTGGGCCAGGGTGTAGAGCGGTGTTATGGTCTGTGGTGCCACATTCTGTGCATTTTACACTGACCTTGCAATCCTTGGCGAGATGAGCTGTGGACGAGCAGCACTTGTAGCAGATACCGTTTTCTTTCAGGAAGCCTCTGCGATCTGGCATAGATTTTCCTCTGAAGGCTTTGCATTTCAGGAGAGGATGAGGCTTCTGATGAAGTGGGCACTGCTTGTCAGGGTCCTGCACCTTTGTCTCTGATTGGGAACAGCCAGCAGACCTGTAATTAGAACCTGAAGAAGAAACATAAGTCTTGTGTACTGCCACAGATGTTCTGCGTGGATTTGCAGGTGGTGACGGTGTGGCATATGGTATTGCAAAGTCAAAGCTTGGATCATTTCTAATTCTCGCTTGTTGGTGTATGAAGTCTACAAAAACGGAGAAGGGAGGGAATGGAACGCTGTGTTTGTATTTGTACGTGGAACCATGTGTGAGCCACCTCTCCTGTAGATTGTAGGGCAACTTCTGGACTATAGGGTTAACACCTCTGGCTGTGTCGAGAAATGCAAGTCCCTATAGGTCGTCCTCGTATTTGGCAACTTGGACTTCCTTTAGCAAGTCGCTTAGCTCTCTAAGTTTCTGGAGACCTTTGTTAGATATTTTAGGAAAATCATCGATTCTTTTGAACAAGGCTCTTTCTATTACTTCTGCTGAGCCGTAACACTCATCCAGCCTTTTCCAGATCTCTTTGAGGCCAGTCTCAGGGCGGTTTATATTAATGTCTCTGATCCTTACTGCGTGTTTGACTGACTCTTCTCCCAGGTATTTGACTAACAGGTCTATCTCTTCCCTGTGTTGCAGCCCCAAGTCTCTAATGACATTTTGAAAGGAAGCTTTCCAAGCTCTGTAACCTTCAGCTCGGTCAGTGAATTTCATGAGTCCCTTGGCAACCAGTTCAGATCGTGTGAAGAACTTGGCAAATTCTGTCGTGAACCGGTTGTCAGCAGAGTATACTGGTGATGGGTCGCCCTGATAGTGATGTGAGGTGCGTTCGTACCTGTTAGTGTCCTCATGGTGGCGCCAGCCGGTGTCGTATTGCTTCGGCCTGATGTACGGTGCGTCAGCAGGGTGATCCACGTTGGTTACCTGATGAGGGGCAAGGTAGTCATTAGCAGAGTTGTTTTGCCTCACATTTTCGAGTTTGTTTCTGTCCTGAGCCTCGTGACGACTCTCGCTCACTTCGCTGGAGGTGTCGTATTCTGGTTTTGGTACTGGTTCAGGGTTATAGTTTGGATCAGGAAGGTCATTAACATACTGAGATGTGCGTTGTGGTGAGTCTTGCAGTGGAAACTCCAGACTCGACGTACTGCTTTGGCTATGCAGCTTGGGATTTTGCGCGGCTTCTAGCGATTCTGCTTCGGCGAGGGCTGCGGCAGCTTCCCTTTTTGCTGCTAGGCTTTCTAAGGCGGCATCCACACGTGCCTTCTCTAACTGCGACCTTCTCTCTTGATCGGCTCTCTCATCATCTATGCGTGCTTTTTCTAACTGCAACCTTCTCTCTTGATCGGCTCTCTCATCATCTATGCGTGCTTTTTCTAACTGCAACCTTCTCTCTTGATTGGCTCTCTCTAAGCGCGACCTTCTCTCTTCGTCATCTAGGCGTGCTTTTTCTAATTTAAGTTGCATCTCTTGGTCAGCAAAGCTCGCTCGTATTTTGGCAGCTTCAGCATTTGCGCAGGCAATGGCGACAGCGCTGCTGATGGATGTTGTCTTTGAGGAGACGGAAGTAACAGATCTTGTCCTATGCGATTTGTGAGACATGGTGTCTTGGGAAAGTGCTTGGCTGTGCAGAGATTGCTGTAGCTGTATTTAGTCTCTGAGTAGCCGGTGACTTGAGTCCCACTAGTTGGATGGCTGCCGTTTCACTGTTCTGTCCTCACTAGCTGAGGCAGGCTCATATGTAGCTATACAGTCAGCTAAACCGCTATACCGGGGTCCAATAAGGAGACTGTGGGTGGTTGAGTCTGTGCTTTATTAAACGTAGTGGTATATTGATGCGGTGAAACTGTGAACAATGATATACATAGAATCAGTGCATGGCATAGAACAGATACATAATACACATGATATACATTATGCATAACATTTAGAAATCTAGTGACTAAACTAGGAGTACAACTGGTTAAACTAAGCTAATATAGAGCAGAAAATCTATAGGAAGCATAAAGACATACCGGCAATGCAATCGCAAGGGGGATGAAGTGAAGCGTCTTTCCTTGAAGGCAAACCGAAGAAAGTGAAAGGAAAAATGGAGGGAAATGGAGGCTGAGCTACCATAATGCATTGCAAAGGAGAAGGAGAATCAGACATGGATAATACAAAAACAAGATTGAACTGCCAACATAACTCTGACCGCTAGAGGGAGCCAAAGCACTAAAAACAAATAAAGATATGAACATCCATACTGAGAAACCTGCAATTACGCAAACAGATAATCAGGGTAACAATATTAGATGGCGGAGACAGAACATTAAGATTGGCATTTCTGCTTCTGTGCCACTCCTGTGTGTGCCACCTGTCTCAAATTGTGTGCCACATTAAACCTAGTGTGTAATACTGGGTCAGATTTCTTTTAAATTCTCCCTGAAAAAAAAAATATAGTGGGAGATTAAGATTGGCAATTCTGCCTCATTGCCAGTGCTGTGTGTGCCACCTGTCTCAAATTGTGTGCCACATTAAACCTAGTGTGTAATACTGGGTCAGATTTCTTTTAAATTCTCCCTGAAAAAAAAAATAGTGGGAGATTAAGATAGGCATTTCTGCTTCTGGGCCACTCCTGTGTGTGCCACATTAAACCTAATAATAATAATAATTTTTATTTATATAGCGCCAACAAATTCCGCAGCACTTTACAATTAACCTAGTGTGTAATACTGGGCCAGATTTCTTTTAAATTCTCCCTGAAAAAAAAAATTGTGGGAGATTAAGATTGGCATTTCTGCTTCAGTGCCACTCCTGTGTGTGCCACCTGTCTAAAATTGTGTGCCACATTAAACCTAGTGTGTAATACTGGGTCATATTTCTTTTAAATTCTCCCTGAAAAAAAATAGTGGGAGATTAAGATTGGCATTTCTGCTTCTGTGCCACTCCTGAGTGTGCCACCTGTCTCAAATTGTGTGCCACATTAAACCTAGTGTGTAATACTGGGTCAGATTTCTTTTAAATTCTCCCTGAAAAAAAAAATAGTGGGAGATAAAGATTGGCATTTCTGCTTCAGTGCCACTCCTGTGTGTGCCACCTGTCTCAAATTGTGTGCCACATTAAACCTAGTGTGTAATACTGGGTCATATTTCTTTTTCTCCCTGAAAAAAAAAAGAAGGGAAATTAAGATTGGCATTTCTGCTTCTGTGCCACTCCTGTGTGTGCCACTTGTCTCAAATTGTGTGCCACAGAACATATACTGTATGAGAGTGGGCCACATTTCTTCAATATTCTCCCAGAAAAAATAAAAAGGGGGAGATTTGAATTGTTAGTGTCTGCATCAGCGTCAGTCCTGTTGGGGCATATCTGTCTGCCACTGAAGCTGTGTACTGTTATACATTGTGCCTGATTTTCCCTGCAGTCTGACCCACCTATAAAGGGATATATAAATCCAACAGAAGTTTGAGTTCACCTTGTAACTGGTTTTACAGTAACAAATATCGTTATACCACCGGCTTACACGGTGACACAGACGAAGTTGCACACGAGATAGAAGAGGAGGTCATAGATGACCCAGTTGTTGACCCAGATTGGCAGCCATTGGGGGAATAGGGTGCAGGCGGCAGTAGCTCTGAAGCGGAGGAGGAGGAGCCGCAGGCATCAACATCGCAACTGGTTCCATCTGGCAGGCCCGTATCTGGCCAAAAACGTGTGGCAAAATCAAAACCAGTTGTAGGACAGCGTGGCCATCCGGTTAAAGTAGCTCAGTGTGCAATGCCTGAAAAGGTATCCGATAGTAGGGAGAGTGCAGTCTGGCATTTTTTTAACCAAGATCCAAATGATCAGTGCAAAGTCATCTGTAAGAAATGCTCAAGGACCTTCAGCAGAGGTCAGAATGCTAAAAATCTAAATACAAGTTGCATGCGTAGACATTTAACCACCATGTATTTGCAAGCCTGGACTCACAAACGTCCCTTAAGGTTGTAGCACCCTCGGCCAATGAACCTAGTCAGCAACGCTACATCCCTTCCCTCACTGTAAGCCCACCATTTCCCGCACCACCTGCAGCAAATGTGCAGATTTCGTCGCCAGGCCAAAGCAGTCAGGGAATCACCAGTTTCGTAGTAGGAAACACTGCATGTAGGGCACCAGCAAGAATACCATCTCCAACTCAGTCTGCCAGTCTCAGTCTCAGTCTCCATCTCAGTCTGCCATGTCCACCGGCACCCCCGCTAGTTCCACGATCTGCAGCTCTCCAGTCCAGCTCACCCTACATGAGACTCTCGTTAGGAAAAGGAAGTACTCATCCTCGCATCCGCGTACACAGGGTTTGAACGCCCACATTGCTAGACTAATTTCATTAGAGATGATGCCCTACCGTTTAATTGAAAGCGAAGCTTTCAACGCCCTGATGGACTACGCAGAACCATGCTTACGAGCTACCCAGTCGACACTTCTTTTCGAGAAAAGCCATCCTAGCCCTCCACCAGCATGTAAAAGACTGCATCGTCCATGCACTCAGGCAATCAGTGAGTACAAAGGTGCACCTGACAACAGATGCATGGCCAGGGACGTTACGTGTCCATCACGGCTCACTGGGTTAATGTGGTGGATGCAGGGTCCACATGGGACAGCAATATTGGGACAGTTCTGCCTAGCCCACGGTCTAGGAAACAGTTGGCTGTAGGCATTTGCCCCCCCTCCTCCTCCTCCTCGTCCTCCTGCAGAAGCGAGAGCTCGTCCACAGACCACAGTCGCACGAGCACTCCATTTGCAGCTGCCACTGTTGCACACGAGGAGTCCAATTATGGGACACCTAGTGGCAAGCATCAGCAGGCTGTATTGGCAATGAAGTGTTTGGGCGACAACAGACACACCGCGGAAGTTCTGTCCGAGTTCTTGCAGAAAGAAACTCAGTCATGGCTGGGCACTGTACATCTTGAGGCAGGCAAGGTAGTGAGTGATAATGGAAGGAATTTTATGGCTGCCATAGCCCTTTCACAACTGAAACACATTCCTTGCCTGGCTCACACCTTAAACCTGGTGGTGCAGTGCTTCATGAAAAGTTATCTGGGGTTACTCGACCTGCTCCTGAAAGTGCGCAGACTTTGCGCGCATATCCGCCGTTCGCACGTACACTCCAGCCGTATGCAGAACCATCAGCGGTCTTTGAACCTTCCCCAGCATCGCCTAATCATCGACGTTGCAAGAAGGTGGAACTCCACACTGCACATGCTTCAGAGACTGTGCGAACAGAGGCATGCTGTTATGTATTTGTGGGAGGATACACATACACAGGCAGGCACTTGGATGGCAGACATGGAGTTGTCAGGTGTGCAGCGGTCGAAGGTACAAGACCTGTGTCACGTCCTTCAGTGTTTTGAGGAATGCACACGGCTGGTTACGGCAGACAACGCCATAATAAGCATGTGAATCCCCCTAATGCGTCTGCTGATGCAAAGTTTGATGCACATAAAGGAGCAGGCGTCTGCACCCGAGGAAGAGGGAAGCCTTGATGACAGTCAGCCAATGTCTGGTCAGGGCAGTCTACAGGACAAGGTAGCGGGCGAAGAGGAGGAGGACGAGGGGGATGATGGGGATGAGTATTTTTTGAATGAGGAAGCTTCTCCGGGGCCAATAGCAACTGGTGGCGTTGCAAGGCCTGGTTCAGGTTTTTTTTAGGGAGACAAGTGATGTAGATTTGCCTGAAACTGCCCCTCAACCCAGCACAACCGCAGATTTGACAACTGGAACTTTGGCCCACATGGCGGATTATGCCTTACGTATCCTCAAAAGGGACCCACGCATTATTAAAATGATGACCGATGACGATTACTGGTTGGCCTGCCTCCTTGATCCTCGCTATAAAGGCAAATTGCAAAATATCATGCCACATGAGAACCTCAAACAAATATTAGCAACCAAACAAGCAACTCTTGTAGACCGTTTGATTCAGGCATTCCCAGCACACAGCGCCGGTGATGGTTCTCACACGAGCTGCAGGGGGCAACAGGGCAGAGGTGTTAGAGTTGCACAAATCAGAAGTGGCGTTGAACAGAGGGGTTTTCTGACCAGGTTGTGGAGTGATTTCGCAATGACCGCAGACAGGACAGGTACTGCAGCATCAATTCAAAGTGACAGGAGACAACATTTGTCCTGTATGGTTACTAAATATTTTTAATCCCTTATCGATGTTCTCCCTCAACCATCATTCCCATATGATTACTGGGCATCCAAAATAGACACCTGGCCTGAAATGGCAGAATATGCATTGCAGGAGCTTTCTTGCCCAGCAGCTAGTGTGCTATCAGAAAGAGTATTCAGTGCTGCTGGTTCAATATTGACCGAAAAAAGGACTCGTCTGACTACCCAAAATGTTGATGATCTAAACTTCATTAAAATGAACCACTCATGGATTTCTAATTATTTTGCCCCACCTTTCCCGGCTGACACCTAGCTTTCCTAGAAAAAGGTCTTGCTTGTGGACTCGTCTTACTGACTTGTTATGAACTGGTGGTTTAGGAGCAACATGGGACGAGCTCTGAAGGAGGTGGTACCTGTACTGACCGCAGTTCCTAAGCTCAACACAACACTAGAAGTAGCCGTGGGATGTTCCTGTCACTCCCTAGACACCTCGTCACAGCCTGAGAACTAACTACCCCTAAAGATAGAAACAGGAAAGCTATCTTGCCTCAGAGAAAATCCCCAAAGGATAGATAGCCCCCCACAAGTAATGACTGTGAGTGGAGAGGGAAAAGACATACATAGAACGAAACCAGGATGTAGCAAAGGAGGCCAGTCTAGCTAGATAGATAGGACAGGACAGGATACTGTGCGGTCAGTATAAAAACTACAAAAAATCCACACAGAGTTTACAAAAATCTCCACACCTGACTAAAGGTGTGGAGGGTAAATCTGCTTCCCAGAGCTTCCAGCTAACTGAATTAATCCATACTGACAAGCTGGACAAAACATAGAATGCACAGAACAATTAAGTCCACAACATGTGGACAGAAAAGAGCAAAGCAAGGACTTATCTTTGCTGAACTGGTCAGGATATCAGGGAAATCCAAGCAGAGATGTGAATCCAACCAGGAACCATTGACAAGTGGCACTGGCTGAAGGGAATAGCCAGGCATAAAAGCCGAGCAGAAAGACAATTAGTGGAAGCAGCTGCAGACAGCTAAATCCAAGGTGCAGCCATTCCACTTAAAACCACCGGAGGGAGCCCAAGAGCAGAACTCACAAAAGTGCCACTTACAACCACCGGAGGGAGCCCAAGAGCGGAATTCACAACAGTACCCCCCCCCCCTTGAGGAGGGGTCACCGAACCCTCACCAGAGCCCCCAGGCTGATCAGGACGAGCCAAATGAAAAGCACAAACCAAATCAGTGGCATGGACATCAGAGGCAACAACCCAAGAATTATCCTCCTGGCCATAACCCTTCCACTTGAAAAGATACTGAAGCCTCCGCCTCGAAAAACGAGAATCCAAAATTTTCTCAACCTCATATTCCAACTCTCCCTCAACCAACACCGGGGCAGGAGGATCAACCGAGGGAACAACGGGCACCACATATCTCCGCAAGAAAGATCTATGGAAAACATTATGAATGGCAAAAGTGGCTGGAAGAGCCAAACTAAAAGACACCGGATTGATAATTTCAGAAATCCTATAAGGACCAATAAACCGAGGCTTAAACTTAGGGGAAGAAACCTTCATAGGAACATGACGAGAAGACAACCAAACCAAATCCCCCACACGAAGCCGGGGACCAACACACCGACGGCGGCTAGCAAAACGTTGAGCCTTTTCCTGAGACAATGTCAAATTGTCCACCACATGAGTCCAAATCCGCTGCAGCCTGTCCACCACAGAATCCACACCAGGACAATCAGAAGGCTCAACCTGCCCCAAAGAAAAACGAGGATGAAAACCAAAATTACAAAAGAAAGGTGAAACCAAAGTAGCCGAACTAGACCCATTATTAAGGGCAAACTCGGCCAACGGCAAGAAAGCCACCCAATCATCCTGATCAGCAGACACAAAGCATCTCAAATAGGTTTCCAAGGTCTGATTAGTTCACTCAGTTTGGCCATTAGTCTGAGGATGAAACGCCGAAGAAAAAGACAAATCAATGCCCATCCTAGCACAAAAGGCCCGCCAAAACCTAGAGACAAACTGAGAACCTCTGTCAGACACAATATTCTCAGGAATGCCATGCAAACGAACCACATGCTGAAAAAACAATGGAACCAAATCTGAGGAGGAAGGCAACTTAGGCAAAGGTACCAAATGGACCATTTTAGAGAACCGGTCACAAACCACCCAGATAACAGACATCTTCTGGGAAACAGGAAGATCCGAAATAAAATCCATGGAAATATGTGTCCAGGGCCTCTCAGGGACCGGCAAAGGCAAAAGCAACCCACTAGCGCGGGAACAGCAAGGCTTGGCCCGGGCGCAAGTCCCACAGGACTGCACAAAAGCACGCACATCCTGCGACAAGGAAGGCCACCAAAAGGACCTAGCAACCAAATCTCTGGTACCAAAAATCCCAGGATGACCAGCCAACACTGAACAATGAACCTCAGAAATTACCCTACTTGTCCATCTATTAGGAACAAACAGCTTCCCCACTGGACAGCGGTCATGTTTATCAGCCTGAAATTCCTGAAGCACCCGCCGCAAATCAGGGGAGATGGCAGAAAGAATCACCCCTTCCTTAAGAATGCCAACCGGCTCAAGGACTCCAGGAGAATCAGGCAAAAAATTCCTAGAGAGGGCATCAGCCTTAACATTCTTAGATCCCGGAAGATACGAGACCACAAAATCAAAACGGGAGAAAAACAGGGACCATCAAGCCTGTCTAGGGTTCAGCCGCTTGGCCGACTCGAGGTAAATCAGACTCTTATGATTAGTCAAGACCACAACGCGGTGCTTGGCTCCCTCAAGCCAATGTCGCCACTCCTCAAATGCCCACTTCATAGCCAACAACTCACGATTGCCGACGTCATAATTGCGCTCCGCAGGCGAAAACTTTCTGGAAAAAAAAGCACACGGTTTCATCAAAGAACCATCAGAATTCCTCTGAGACAAAACGGCCCCTGCCCCAATCTCAGAAGCGTCAACCTCAACCTGAAAAGGAAGAGAAACATCCGGCTGACGCCACACAGGGGCAGAAGTAAATTGGCGTTTAAGCTCCCGAAAGGCCTCAACAGCCGCAGAGGACCAATTCGTCACATCAGCGCCTTTCTTCGTCAAATCAGTAAGGGGCTTAACCACATTGGAAAAGTTGGCAATGAAACGGCGATAGAAATTAGCAAAGCCCAAAAATTTCTGAAGGCTCTTCACAGATGTGGGTTGAATCCAGTCATGAATGGCTTGGACCTTAACAGGATCCATTTCCATAGACGAGGGAGAAAAAATAAAACCCAAAAAAGAGACCTTCTGAACTCCGAATAGGCACTTGGACCCCTTCACAAATAAAGCATTATCACGAAGGATCTGGAATACCATCCTGACCTTCTTCACATTAGACTCCCAATCATCGGAAAAAATCAAAATATCATCCAAATATACAACCAATTTATCAAGATAATTGCGGAAAATATCATGCATGAAAGATTGGAACACAGATGGAGCATTAGAGAGCCCGAATGGCAACACAAGGTATTCAAAATGGCCTTCGGGCGTATTAAATGCAGTTTTCCATTCGTCACCCTGTTTAATACGAACAAGATTATATGCCCCTCGAAGGTCAATCTTAGTAAACCAACTAGCCCCCTTAATCCGAGCAAACAAATCAGAAAGCAAAGGCAAGGGGTATTGGAATTTGACCGTGATCTTATTAAGAAGACGATAATCTATACAGGGTCTCAAGGAGCCATCCTTCTTAGCAACAAAAGAGAAACCCGCTCCCAATGGTGACGAAGACGGCCGAATATGCCCCTTCTCCAAAGACTCCTTAACATAACTCCGCATGGCGGCATGCTCTGGCACTGACAGATTGAAAAGTCGGCCCTTAGGGAACTTGCAGCCAGGAATCAAGTCAATAGCACAATCACAGTCCCTGTGCGGTGGAAGGTAACTGGACTTGGGCTCATCAAATACATCCTGGAAATCCGACAAAAACTCAGGGACCTCAGAAGAGGGGTAAGAGGAAATTGACATCAAAGGAACGTCACTATGTACCCCTTGACAACCCCAACTAGTCACAGACATAGTTTTCCAATCCAGCACCGGATTATGTTCCTGTAACCATGGAAAACCCAGTACAACAACATCATGCAGGTTATGCAACACCAGAAAATGGCAATCTTCCTGATGTGCTGGAGCCATGTACATGGTCATCTGCGTCCAGTACTGAGGTTTATCCTTGGCCAATGGTGTAGCATCAATGCCCCTCAAAGGAATAGGGCTCTGCAAAGGCTGCAAGGAAAAACCACAGCGCCTGGCGAATTCTAAGTCCATTAAGTTCAGGGCAGCGCCTGAATCCACAAATGCCATGACAGAAAAGGACGACAATGAGCAAATCAGGGTCACAGATAAGAGAAATTTAGGCTGTACAGTACTGATGGTAACAGACCTAGCGACCCTCTTAGTACGCTTAGGGCAATCAGAAATAACATGAGCAGAATCACCACAGTAAAAACACAGCCTATTCTGACGTCTGAATTCCTGCCGTTCGGTTCTTAGTCAAAATCCTATCACATTGCATAGGCTCAGGACTCTGCTCAGAGGACACTGCCATATGGTGCACAGCTTTGCGCTCGCGCAGACGCCGATCAATCTGAATGGCTAGAGACATAGATTCGCTCAAACCAGCAGGCGTAGGGAAGCCCACCATAACATCTTTACGGGCTTCAGAAAGACCTTTTCTGAAAATTGCAGCCAGAGCATCCTCATTCCATTTAGTGAGCACAGACCATTTTCTAAATTTCTGGCAGTATAATTCTGCCGCTTCCTGACCTTGACACAGGGCCAACAGGGTTTTTTCTGCATGATCCACAGAATTAGGTTCGTCATACAATAATCCGAGCGCTTGAAAAATTGCGTCTACATTCAGCAATGCCGGATCCCCTGATTCAAGGGAAAATGCCCAGTCCTGAGGGTCACCACGCAGCAAGGATATGATGATTTTAACTTTCTGAATGGGATCACCAGAAGAACGGGGTTTCAAAGCAAAAAACAATTTGCAGTTATTTTTAAAGTTCAAAAACTTGGATCTGTCCCCAAAAAACAAATCAGGAGTTGGAATTCTAGGCTCTAAAGCCGGAGTCTGGACAACATAATCTTGGATACTCTTGCAGCAAGTTGATCCACATGAGAAAACAAACCCTGAACATCCATGCCAGAGCATAAATCCTGAACCACCCAGAGATCAAGAGGAAAAAAAAGACAAAACAGAGCACAGAAAAAAAAATGGTTCAGAATTTTTTTTTTCCTTCTTTTGAGATGCATTTAATTCATTTTGGGCCACTTGTACTGTTATGAACTGGTGGTTTAGGAGCAACATGGGACGAGCTCTGAAGGAGGTGGTACCTGTACTGACCGCAGTTCCTAAGCTCAACACAACACTAGAAGTAGCCGTGGGATGTTCCTGTCACTCCCTAGACACCTCGTCACAGCCTGAGAACTAAATACCCCTAAAGATAGAAACAGGAAAGCTATCTTGCCTCAGAGAAAATCCCCAAAGGATAGATAGCCCCCCACAAGTAATGACTGAGTGGAGAGGGAAAAGACATACATAGAATGAAACCAGGATGTAGCAAAGGAGGCCAGTCTAGCTAGATAGATAGGACAGGACAGGATACTGTGCAGTCAGTATAAAAACTACAAAAAATCCACACAGAGTTTACAAAAATCTCCACAACTGACTAAAGGTGTGGAGGGTAAATCTGCTTCCCAGAGCTTCCAGCTAACTGAATTAATCCATACTGACAAGCTGGACAAAACATAGAATGCACGGAACAATTAAGTCCACAACATGTGGACAGAAAAGAGCAAAGCAAGGACTTATCTTTGCTGAACTGGTCAGGATATCAGGGAAATCCAAGCAGAGATGTGAATCCAACCAGGAACCATTGACAAGTGGCACTGGCTGAAGGGAAGAGCCAGGCATAAAAGCCGAGCAGAAAGACAATTAGTGGAAGCAGCTGCAGACAGCTAAATCCAAGGAGCAGCCATTCCACTTAAAACCACCGGAGGGAGCCCAAGAGCAGAACTCACAAAAGTGCCACTTACAACCACCGGAGGGAGCCCAAGAGCGGAATTCACAACACTGACTGTTCCAATCTCTTAATTTGCAGCAGCTGTTTGTCCAGCATAAAACATGTTTACATCTCCCTAAATGGGCTAACTTCCCCCACGGGGCCGTGGTCGTGCCACTTGGCGCAAGCACCCGTGAGAGTGCCTTTTGTCTGAAGAGGTGGGTGTGCACGCTTTTGGTCGACGGTACTGCAACTGGGTCCCTCATAGTACAATAAAGTGTCTCTGGCGGTGGTGGGGCACACCCAACGTCAGACACACCGTTGTAACATGAGGGGCCCTGGGCCTGCACCGCCGGCCACAACACAGTTCCCCCCCAGCTCAAACAGTGCTCTACCACTTGCAAAATTATCTCTCACAGCTCCACCAATGTTTAGTCTATGCGCTGACATCCTTCAATGCCTGGCACTGACAATACCAATTTGTTGACATGTATGATGCTAGTTAAAATAGTCAGGGTCAGTGTCCTATATTGACACCAGTAAATACTTAGCGCCAAATTACTATGTTTGAAACTCAGCAGAGGAGCCCACCCCTGTACCTAAGTATGCCACCCTTTTGTTTTTTGGTTTTGTTGTTTTGCGAGACATTAAAATCTATTTATTTTTTGGGAGTACTAACTGTGTCAGACACTCCTTCCAATCATCCTCCGCTGACCACACCAATGCTGCCTGTGTACCTCTGCAAGATAATTCAAACAGCTTTGAGCCTAATTTTTTTTTATTTTAGGCCTACTAAGTCTGTCTGCGGTCCCTCCTTCCAATTGTCCTCCGCTGAACACACCAATGCTGCCTGTGTACCTCTGCAAGATAATTCAAACAGCTTTGAGCCTATTTTTTTTTTATTTTAGGCCTACTAAGTCTGTCTGCGGTCCCTCCTTCCTTTTGTCCTCCGCTGAGCACACCAATGCCGACCGTGTACCCATGTAACTTTTTGTCATCCTGCAGTGAGACAACTTTGTGGTGTAAGGCCTACTAGCCGTGTCTGTCTGCGCCACTTAATACAACTGTCCTCCTCTAAAAAAAATAACAAAAAAAGGCAGATTTTCAGCTTGTCAGAATTATAAAACTGCATTGGGACCACAAGTTTCGTCATGGTCTACAAACTGAGTCTTCCGCTCCAAGGTGTTCTCTCTGTTGCCTCTCCCTCACTTCTAGCTTGAAGCTCTTGTTAAGTAGTTGTTGAAACAACACTGCATTAGGCCTACAAGTTGGGTCTGGGTATTAGAGACGGTGTCTGCCGCTCCGAGGTGTTCTCCTGGTTGCCTTTCCTGAGCTTCAATCTTCAGGCTCGTCTTAAATAGTTTTTTAATCGAACAACTGCAGAGGGTCTACTAGTTTGGTTAGGGCCTACTAAGATTGTCTGTCGCTCCAAGGTGTTCTCCTGATTTACTTTCCTGAGCTTCAATCTTCAGGCTCGTCTTAATTAGTTTTTTAATCGAACAACTGTAGTGGGGCTAATAGTTTGGTTGGGGCCTACTAACAGTGTCTGCCGCTCCAAGGTGTTCTCCAGTTTGCCTCTACATAGCTTCAATCTTCATGCTCTTGTTAACCCCTTACCGGCATCGGACGTACTATACCGTCCGATGCCGGCTCCCCTGCTTTGATGCAGGGCTCCGCGGTGAGCCCGCATCAAAGCCGGGACATGTCAGCTGTTTTGAACAGCTGACATGTGCCCGTAATAGGCGCAGGCAGAATCACGATCTGCCCGCACCTATTAACTAGTTAAATGCCGCTGTCAAACGCAGACAGCGGCATTTAACTACCGCTTCCGGCCGGGCGGCCGGAAATGACGTCATCGTCGACCCCCGTCACATGATCGGGGGTCGGCGATGCTTGTATATTGTAACCATAGAGGTCCCAGAGACCTCTATGGTTACTGATCGCCGGTGGCTGTGAGCGCCACCCTGTGGTCGGCGCTCACAGCACACCTCCATTTCTGCTACATAGCAGCGATCAGCAGATCGCTGCTATGTAGCAGAGCCGATCGAGTTGTGCCTGCTTCTAGCCTCCCATGGAGGCTATTGAAGCATGGCAAAAGTTTAAAAAAAAAGTTTAAAAAAATGTGAAAAAATAAAAAAAACATAAAAGTTTAAATCACCCCCATTTCGCCCCAATCAAAATAAATCAATAAAAAAAATATCAAATCTACGCATATTTGGTATCGCCGCGCTCAGAATCGCCCGATCTATCAATTAAAAAAAAGTATTAACCTGATCGCTAAACAGCGTAGCGGGAAAAAAATTCGAAACGCCAGAATTACGTTTTTTTGGTCGCCGCGACATTGCATTAAAATGCAATAACGTGCGATCAAAAGAACGTATCTGCACTGAAATGCTATCATTAAAAACGTCATCTCGGCACGCAAAGAATAAGCCCTCAACCGACCCCAGATCATGAAAAATGGAGACGCTACGAGTATCGGAAAATGGCGCAATTTTTTTTTTTTTTTTTTAGCAAAGTTTGGAATTTTTTTTCACCACTTAGATAAAAAATAACCTAGTCATGTTAGGTGTCTATGAACTCGTACTGACCTGGAGAATCATAATAGCAGGTCATTTTTAGCATTTAGTGAACCTAGCAAAAAAGCCAAACAAAAAACCAATGTGGGATTGCACTTTTTTTGCAAATTCACCGCACTTGGCTTGGAATTTTTTTCCCGTTTTCTAGTACATGACATGCTAAAACCAATGATGTCGTTCAAAAGTACAACTCGTCCCGCAAAAAATAAGCCCTCACATGGCCAAATTGACGGAAAAATAAAAAAGGCTCTGGGAAGGAGGGGAGCGAAAAACGAACACGGAAAAACGAAAAATCCTCCGGTCATGAAGGGGTTAAGTAGTTGTTGAAACAACACTGCATTAGGCCTACAAGTTGGGTCTGGGTTGTAGAGACGGTGTCTGCCGCTCCAAAGTGTTCTCCAGGTTGCCTCTCCATAGCTTCAATCTTCATGCTCTTGTTAAGTAGTTGTTGAAACAACACTGCATTAGGCCTACAAGTTGGGTCTGGGTTGTAGAGACGGTGTCTGCCGCTCCAAGGGGTTTCTCCAGGTTGCCTCTCCATAGCTTCAATCTTCATGCTCTTGTTAAGTAGTTGTTGAAACAACACTGCATTAGGCCTACAAGTTGGGTCTGGGTTGTAGAGACGGTGTCTGCCGCTCCAAGGTGTTCTCCAGGTTGCCTCTCCATAGAAGCTCTTGTTAAGTAGTTGTTGAAACAACACTGCATTAGGCCTACAAGTTAGGTCTGGTTTGTAGAGACGGTATCTGCCGCTCCAAGGTGTTCTCCAGGGTGCCTCTCCCTAGCTTCTATCTTCATGCTCTCGTTAAGTAGTTGTTGAAACAACACTGCATTAGGCCTACAAGGTGGGTCTGGGTTCTACAAACGGTGTCTTCCGCTCCAAGGTGTTCTACAGGTTGCCTTTCCCTAGCTTCTATCTTCAGGCTCTCGTTAAATTGTTTTTAACATAACACTGCATTTTGCCTACTTGTTTTGTTGGCCCTACTAATGGTGTCTGGCGCTCATTGATGTTCTCCTCCACTGAACAAACCAGTGCCGCCTGTTTACTTCTGTTACCAATTTTGAACTGCATTTAGCCTACTTACTGATTTGGGCCTACTCACTTGTCAGCCTCTCATTACAGTTGTCCTCCACTGAACAAAGCAATGCCCCCTGGTTAGTCCTGTTACCAATTTTGAACTGCATTTAGCCCACTTTATTCTTTGGGCCTATATCTGTGTTTCCTCCTCATCTGGCCCATTGCCCAGCCAGTGATAGATGAGTCTGCTGGTACATTGACCCATAACGCAACATTCCCTGTGCACGCTACACAGCAAGATTGTGACCCTGCTGAAAGTCAGGTTCCCCTTCCCGCATACCATACCACCTTACACGGGGACAAAGAGGAAGGTGCAGATGAAAGTGCAGGTTCCTTCATCAGGTGGGGGGAGGAATACACGTTGGCGACGTCACTGGCACAGGGCCCCTCATAGTACGCAAAAGTGTCGCTGCCGGTGGGAGGCGCCCCCGCCGTGCAAACACACCGCCGTACTTTGAGGGGCCCTGTGCCAGTGCCAACAAGTGGGCCCCCCCTGCTTGCTCAGGATCACAGCACTTGCAAAGTTGAAATACTTACCTCTCCCTGCTCCTCTGCCGTGACGTGGTCCAGATTTCCTGGGCCCACTAAATACTTGAACCAGCCCTACCCCCCACAACTTTAGCCAAATGACCCCCAATTTCCAATGCCTTACTATAATTATAAGGTAAATTAAGATTGACAAGCTTCAGTAACAAGAATGGATGTTTTTGCCATTAAAATGGGCACTGTAGGTGTTTTCCTGGCCTCAACTCACTGCCGACTATATTCCTCCATTGACTTGCATTGGGTTTCGTGTTTCGGTCGATCCCTGACTTTTCGCGATAATCGGCTGATTCCACTCGACTCGACTTTTGAGATAGTCGGGTTTCGCGAAACCCGACTCGACCCTAAAAAACTAAAAGTCGCTCAACCCTATTAGTCTCCATAGGAACGTTAGGTTTTATGGCATATCCTCCAGAAGACTTGTCTCATTTTGATGATGTAAAAATGCTTACGAATATCTCTTGTTCAGATGATAGTTTGGAGATTGTTCAGACTAATACCATACCTGCATTTCCTTTCACAGGCAGAGTAAAATCTAATTTCATACCTCCTTGCACAACAGGTAACGTGATTGATCTGTTCCACGAGTTGGTAATAAAAGACATTGAGGCTCAAGTGTACCCTGATCCTGAAAAAAATCTTTCAGAAAAACAACATAGGGCTCTGAAAGACATGCAATCATGGGACAACATTATTTTTCGCAGGGCGGATAAGGGGGGCAGTATAGATATATTAGAAAAAACATACTATATAGAAGAAGCTCTGTCCCAACTGAATCAAACACCTATATACGGCTGCAAAATAACCCAATCCCTAAATATAAAAACATATTAAGGTCTTTTTTACGAAAAAATGTGGAAAATGGGGTCCTGACTAAAAAGGAAGGAGAAAAATTATTTCCCTCGTTTCCGTGTATTCCACACTGGTATACATTAACTAAAATACACAAGTCAATCTCCCAACCACCTGGAAGACCAATTGAATCTGGTTTGAACTCAATCACAGAGCCTTTGTTACAATATCTCTATTGGTGTCTAGAACCACTTTCACCACAAATTCCTTCTTTTGTGAGGGATTCTGGTGAGTGTTACGATCCATTGAGTGGCAACCAAGTTTTGCCTTAACATCAATTGATATAGAAAGTCTTAACACCAGAATCCCTCACAATCTGGGAATTTGGCAGTCAAAAAAATCTTACAGAATTCGCATAAATCTTCTGAGTTTATCACCTTCATTTTAGAAGGTTTAGATTTTGTATTAACTCATAATGCGTGGTATTTACAAGTGGTCGGGACTGCCATGGGCACGCCTGTCGCTTGCGTTTTCGCCCTTTTTCTTGCGGCTTTTGAAGAAAAATTTATTACTAGTGAAAAAAATCCCTTCTTAAAACACATAAAAAGTTATATACATTATGTGGATGATATTTTTATAGTCTGGGATGGTAATAAAGTGGAGTTTGACGAGTTTGTTGTATATCTTAATACTGTAAATAACAAAAACATGTGCTTCACATCATGCTTCGGGCAAGATAGTCTAAATTTCTTAGACATTGATATTAGTATTCCTGATTGCAACATTCTAGCAAAGGTACACAGAAAATCCACAGCTTCTAATTTGCTGCTGCATGTTGATTCGGCTCATCCTTACTTTACTAAAAAAAAGTCTGCCCTATAGCCAAATGCTTCGTCTAAGAAAAATTAATAACGATGATATTTGTTTTCAGCAGCATGCATGGATGCATTAAAAAAGAGTTTTGTCGATAGAGGTTATCCGTTATCATTGTTGCATGAATCTGAACAGCGGGTTAAAAATGAAACGCAAGTCAAACTCTAGAAAAGAAAACCGCGTTCTCTGAGCTACATCTGAGCATAAAAAGTTTTTTAATTTCTGCTTTCAACATACACCTTTGGATAAAGCTATACATGCGTCAATCCGTAAGAATTGGCATATCTTGGCATCAGACAATGCTCTAAATACATGCAGTAAAATAACTCCCCGATTTGCTTACAAAAGAACACACAATCTAACAGATCTTTTAGTAAAAATCGCATTTCTCAATCGAATGATAACTGGTTAACTCTGAATACCCCAAAAGGAAATTTCAAATGTGGGGATTGCAGTTTTTGCCAGTTATCATCGAACAGGGAATTTCCTGCAGATTGGCCCTTTGCAACTTAAAATAAAGGATTTGATTACTTGCAAGACAAAATATGTTGTTTACATCATCTTTTGTCCCTGCTCTTTCTTTTATATTAGGAAAACCATTAGATCGCTGAATATTAGATTTCGGGAACACTTCCATTCACTCTCCACCGACAAAGGTTCACCTCGTTTTATACAGCACGTTCAGACAGTACATTATTCCAATCCCCATTGCTTGCGTTTTGCGGGTTTGGAAGTGGTTAATTTACCACCTTGTGGCGGTGATCACAATAAAATCCTGTTAAAGCATGAGGCAAAATGGATAATTAAAACAAAGGCGCAAGATCCTTTGGGACTAAATAAACGTCTGGATTATTCGTGCTTTTTGTAAAAAAAAAAAAAAAATTTTTGTAAAAATTTTTTTAAGGGATTTATTTTTTACTTGTCTTTTCTTGTAGTTAATACGTATTACTTAGTCAATCAACAAAATTAGTTATGTTTGAATTGCTGTGTCATTTGTTAATGATGATTTCTATACAAACCTTTTAGTTTTCTATATGATATGTTTTAATGAAATGCTGTCACATGACTGCTTTTAAAAAAGGAAATGACATGCTACCTGACATATCTGGACCCGTGGAAGTGTGTTTAACGTGAAACGGCCGTCGTCCTTTTACTTGCACTGTCCCCGCTCTGATTACCTTGTCCATGAATATAAATTGGAAATTAGCGACTAAGGTTTCTTCGTCACATAAGGCTACGTTCAGATTAGCGTTGCGCGCCGCTGCGTCGGCGACGCAACGCACGACGCACGGAAAAACGCATGCAAACGCACGCAAAAACGCTGCGTTTTGCGACGCGTGCGTCGTTTTTTTTTTACGAAAATCGGACGCAAGAAAAATGCAACTTGTTGCATTTTCTTGCGTCCGACGCTAGCATCAAAAACGACGCACGTGTCGGAAAACACAACAAGAAAAACGCATGCGTCCCCCATGTTAAACATAGGGGCGCATGACGCGTGCGTCGCCGCTGCGTCGCCCAACGCAGCGTCGGGAAACGCTAATCTGAACGTAGCCTAACAGAGGTGTTGCTGCTTTCTTCTTCATTTGGATTTATCTACATGTTTATTCCTGGCAAGCACCTTCCACCAAGTGACTCCACTCCTACAATGTGCCAATGATTCAGAGTGTATCCCTCCATACCAATAAGTAACTCATTACATTTAAATGTCAGTGCCATTCATTTTTTCTTCTATTTGGATTGCTTTGGCTTTATGTTTTGGGTCATTGTTCATCTGTAGTATGAAGCGACGACCAATCAGTTTGGCTGCATTTGGCTGAATCTGAGCACACAGTATAATCCCTGAATACCTCAGAATTCATTCGGCTGCTTCTGTCATGTGTCACATCATCAATAAACACTAGTGACCAAGTGCCACTGGCAGCCATGCATGCCCAAGCCATCACACTGCCTCCGCCGTGTTTTACAGATGATGTGGTATGCTTTGGATCATGAGCTGTACCACGCCTTCGCCATACTTTTCTCTTTCCTTCATTCTGGTAGAGGTTGATCTTGGTTTCATCTGTCCAAAGAATGTTCTTCCAGAACTGTGCTGGCTTATTTAGATGTTTTTTCGCAAAGTCCAGTCTAGCCTTTTTATTCCTGATGCTTACGAGTGGCTTGCACCGTGCAGTGAACCCTCTATATTTACTTTCATGCAGTCTTCTCTTTATGGTAGATTTGGATATTGATACACCTACCTCCTGGAGAGTGTTGTTCACTTGGTTGGCTGTTGTGAAGGGGTTTCTCTTCACCATAGAGATTATTCTGCAATCATCCACCACTGTTGTCTTCCGTGAGCACCCAGGTCTTTTCACATTGATGAGTTCACCAGTGCTTTCTTTCTTTCTCAGGATGTACCAAACTGTAGATTTTGCCACTCCTAATATTGTAGCAATTTCTTGGATGGGTTTTTTCTGTTTTAGCAGCTTAAGGATGGCTTGTTTCACCTGAGAGTTCCTTTGACCGCATGTTTACTTCACAGCAAAAACTTCCAAATGCAAGCACCACACCTCAAATCAACTCCAGGTCTTTTATCTGCTTAATTGAGAATGACATAACAAAGGGATTGCCCACACCTGTCCATGAAATAGCCTTGGAGTCAATTGTCCAATTACATTTGGTCCCTTTAAAAACAGGGTGGCACATGTTAAGGAGCTGAAACTCCTAAACCCTTCATCCAATTTTAATGTGGATACCCTCAAATGAAAGCTGAAAGTCTGAACTTCAACTGCATCTGAATTGTTTTGTTTAAAATTCATTGTGGTAATGTCTATAACCAAATTAGAAAAATGTTGTCTCTGTCCAAAGATACAGTGCCTACAAGTAGTATTCAACCCCCTGCAGATTTAGCAGGTTTACACATTTGGAATTAACTTGGCATTGTGACATTTGGACTGTAGATCAGCCTGGAAGTGTGAAATGCACTGCAGCAAAAAAGAATGTTATTTCTTTGTTTATTTTTTTTTTAAATTATGAAAAGTCTTTTCAGAGGGTCATTTATTATTCAACCCCTCAACCCACCAGAATTCTGTTTGGTTCCCCTAAAGTATTAAGGAGTAGTTCAGGCACAAAGAACAATGAGCTTCACATGTTTGGATCAATTATCTCTTTTTCCAGCCTTTTCTGACTATTTAAGACCCTCCCCAAACTTGTGAACAGCACTCATACATGGTCAACATGGGAAAGACAAAGGAGCATTCCAAGGCCATCAGAGACAAGATCGTGGAGGGTCACAAGGCTGGCAAGGGGTACAAAACCCTTTCCAAGGAGTTGGGCCTACCTGTTTCCACTGTTGGGAGCATCATCCGGAAGTGGAAGGCTTATGGAACTACTGTTAGCCATCCACGGCCTGGACAGCCTTTGAAAGTTTCCTCCCGCGAAGAGGCCAGGCTTGTCTGAAGAGTCAAGGCTAACCCAAGGACAACAAGGAAGGAGCTCCGGGAAGATCTCATGGCAGTGGGGACATTGGTTTCAGTCAATACCATAAGTAACGTACTCCACAGCAATGGTCTCCGTTCCAGACGAGCCCGTAAGGTACCTTTACTTTCAAAGCGTCATGTCAAGGCTCGTTTACAGTTTGCTCATGATCACTTGGAGGACTCTGAGACTGACTGGTTCAAGGTTCTCTGGTCTGATGAGACCAAGATCGAGATCTTTGGTGCCAACCACACACGTGACGTTTGGAGACTGGATGGCACTGCATACGACCCCAAGAATACCATCCCTACAGTCAAGCATGGTGGTGGCAGCATCATGCTGTGGGGCTGTTTCTCAGCCAAGGGGCCTGGCCATCTGGTCCGCATCCATGGGAAGATGGATAGCACGGCCTACCTGGAGATTTTGGCCAAGAACCTCCGCTCCTCCATCAAGGATCTTAAGATGGGTCGTCATTTCATCTTCCAACAAGACAACGACCCAAAGCACACAGCCAAGAAAACCAAGGCCTGGTTCAAGAGGCAAAATATCAAGGTGTTGCAGTGGCCTAGTCAGTCTCCTGACCTTAACCCAATTGAAAACTTGTGGAAGGAGCTCCAGATTAAAGTCCACATGAGACACCCAAAGAACCTAGATAACTTGGAGAAGATCTGCATGGAGGAGTGGGCCAAGATAACTCCAGAGACCTGTGCCGGCCTGATCAGGTCTTATAAAAGACGATTAGTAGCTGTAATTGCAAACAAAGGTTATTCCACAAAATATTAAACCTAGGGGTTGAATAATAATTGACCCACACTTTTATGTTTAAAATTTATAAAAATTTAACTGAGCAACAAAACTTTTTGGTTTGTAAGATTTATGCATCTGTTAATAAATCCTGCTCTTGTTTGAAGTTTGAAGGCTCTAACTTATTTGCATCTTATTAAACCTGCTAAATCTGCAGGGGGTTGAATACTTCTTGTAGGCATTGTATATGGACGTAATTGTATAATTGTCTAAGGTCCACCTCCGTCTGTTTGTCTGTAACTTCCGTCTGTCTGTAAAGGAAATCCCGCATCGCTGATTGGTCATGCCCGGCAGCGACCGATCAGCGATATTGGGGTGGTATTTAAACACCGCTTCACTTTTTACTATTGATGCTGCCTATGCAGCATCAATAGCAAAAACATACATTAAAAATAATAATAATAAAAATTATATTCTCACCTTTTTGTGTCCACGCCAGCCTTTCTCGCTCCTTGCAACGCTCCGGTTCCAAGAATGCATTGCGGCAATGACCCCAGATGACTTAGCGGTCTCGCGAGACTGCTACATCATCATGGGTTATTGCCGCAAGGCATTACTGGGAACGGAGCGTCACGAGGAGCATTGCTAAAGGCCCGGGCTGGATCCAGGGGCCCCCGGAAGGTGAATATATAACTAATTTTTATTTTAATTCTATTTTTCACAGTGATATGGTGCCCACATTGCTATATACTACGTGAGCTGTGTTATATACTGCATAGGCTGTGTTATATACTGCGTGGGCTGTTATATACTGCGTAGGCTTTGTTATATGCTGCGTGGGCTGTGTTATATACGGAGTGGGCTGTGTTATATACAACCTCACTGTGTTATATACTACGTGGGCTGTGCTATATACTACATGGCTTTGCTATATACTATGTGGTTCTGTTATATACTACGTGGCCTGTTATATACTGAGTGTGCTGTGCTATATACTATGTGCGCTGTGCTCTATACTACGTGGGCTGTTATATACTACGTGGGCTGTGCTATATACTACGTGGGCTGTTCTATACACTACGTGGGCTGTGCTATATATTATGTGGGCTGTGCTATATACTATGTGGCTGTGCTATATACAATGTGGGCTGTGTGATATGCTAAGTATTACATTTCTAGTATACGGCACTCTTCAGGTCAACATACAAATTTTCAACTGGACTCAGGATTGGGCTTGGATTGGGCCATTCCAAAACTTTAATCTTCTGGTGAAATAATAATTTTGTTGATTTGAAGGCATGTTTAGGGTTGTTGCTGTCCTAAGAGGTGATATAGCTCTTTATCTTCAGCTTTTTAGCAAAGCCATTTTATGGTTTAGTTGAAAAATTAACTTATGTTTTGGAATTGTTCATAAATCCTCTCCAACTTGACTAAACCTCCAGTTCCACCTATACTAAAACAGCTCTAAAGCATAATGCTGCCTCCACCATGCTTCACTGTGGGAATGGAATTATGGCAAAAAAGTTAAACTTTGCTCTCAATAGACCATAACACAATTTCACACAAACTTAATGAGGATTTGGCAAAAAAAAATAGCTGTGCTTGGATGTTTTTTTTCTATAAGAAAGTCTTGCCAACATTTCCAATAAGCCAGACCTAAAAAGTTTATGGGAGACTGTAGTCACAAAAGTAGTATTTGCCAAAAAATAATGCAGCTACTTTAACCCTTTGATGTCTGCAGATAGGCATTAAAATGGTGTCACTAAGGGGCCTTATTCCTCATCGACATTTTAAAACGGTGATTGGGAATAAATAAATACCTTCACACACAGTCCAAAAATCTATGGGCTCTCAACTACCACGATCTGGGTCATCTTTTTAATGAATAATGGCGATGACGTAAGACAGTGTGATCAGCTATTACAATAATTTCTCTTCTGACGTGATATTACATGTCAGAGGACAAGAAATGATGTTTCCCAAGCCCCTCCTCGGTACCTCTGCCATCCTCCGTCCCTCTGCTTCCACTTCGCGAAGAAAACTGAGGAGTGTGCCTGATGATATCAGCTGGCTGGCTCCAGGCAACAGCAGGACTTTTTCAAAATCCTCACTATAACATTTATAAAATCCTTGATGTATATGGTTTCCAAAATGGGGTCAGTTGTGTGGGGTTTCTACTGTTAAGGCGGCTTACAGGACATACAAATGTGACATATCGCCCGCAATCTATTTCAGTCAATTTGTGTTGAAAAATTCAAATATGGCTCCTTCTGTTCCAAGCTCGGCAGTTTGTCCAAATGGAATTTTTTGACTACACGTAACACACTGTGGTGTCCACTTTTTGGTGTTACCTCTTGCAAAAGTGAACAAATTGGGACTAAAGAAACATTTTAAAGATAAAATGCATTTATTTTTTTCATTCCACTTTGCATTAATTACGGTGTAGCATGTGAAGCGTTAGCTTTTTTTTCCCTGACAACAGTTTTGAAGTATCTGAAGGTGTAGTTTTTAAAATGGTATCACTTTGAAAGTTTACAATATATAGGACATTCAAAGTTCAAAGAAATCTAAATATTTCATTAAAGAAAAAGATTTTGTAATATTGTTGAAAAATCTTTAAACCCCGCTAACATCATAACAAAATAAAATGATGATTGAAAAATGATGCAGATGTAAAATGCAGATAGTAAATGTTTTAATATTTTGTACAGCATGACTAACTGGTTTAACCCCTCTTTGTACATACTATTCCGTCCATGTGACCTGGGACTTAATTCCCATGGACAGAATACTACGTCACATGAGATCAGCCGCGTTCCCGGGGGGAGCGTGGTTGATCGCGGCAGGGTGTCAGCTGACCACTCCCGGCACTTTAACCCCTGGAACACTGCGGTCAAACATGATCATAGCGTTCTGGAGCCAGCAGAGGGGCTGACAGCCCCTCTGCCTTTGGATCGGAGACCCAGTGGCATGACGCGGGCTCCCGATTATTGCCAAGGTAACCCCATGTCGTCATGATGACATCTGGCTTACCAGACTTTCTGTCGTGCGCAGTGCATGTCAGGAAATCTGTGAGGTCAGTGTGCACAGAGTGTAGTGTTGACAGCTTAAATGGCATGCTCAGGCACATCAAGGGCTCTCCAAACGCGACATGGTGTCCGATCTCAATTCCAGCCAATTTTGCGTGGAGAAAGTCAAACTGCGCACCTTCCCTTCCGAGTTCTGCCATGCGCCCAAACAGTGGTCCCCCCACATATAGGGTATCAGCGTACTCAGGGCAAATTGCAGAAAAAAACTTTCTCCGTTGGGAAAATAAAACAAATTTGGATCTGAAGTAATTTTTTGTGAAAAAAAGTTAAATGTTCATTTTTATTTTAAACATTCCAAAAATTCCTGTGAAGCACCAGAAGGGTTAATAAACTTCTTGAATGTTATTTTGTGCTCCTTGAGGGGTGCAGTTTTTAGAATGGTGTCACTTTTGGGTATTTTCTATCATATAGACCCCTCATAGTGACAAATGTGATGTGGTCCCTAAAAAAAAAATGGTGTTGTAAAAATGAGAAATCACTGGTCAATTTTTAACCCTTATAATTCCCTAAAAAAATGTTTGTTCCAAAATTGTGCTGATGTAAAGTAGACATGTAGGACATGTTACTTATTAAGTATTTTGTGTAACATATCTGTGTGATTTAAGGGCATGAAAATTCAAAGTTAGAAAATTGCAAAATTTACAAAATTTTCACCAAATTTCCATTTTTTTCACAAATAAAAGCAAGTCATATCAAAGAAATTTTACCATTATCATGAAGTACAATATGTCATGAGAAAAAATGTCATAATCACGGGGATCCGTTGAAGCGTTCCAGAGTTATAACCTCATAAAGGGACAGTGGTCAGAATTGTAAAAATTGGCCTGGTCATTAATATGCAAACCACCCTTATGGATTAAGGATATAAAGATTGAAACTTTGATAAAAAAAACAAAACTCAATTTAAAGTTTTTTCCAAAATTGCATAATTTTTAATAAATGCAAGTCATATCAGACAAAATTTACCGCTAACATGAAGTGTTCCCCATACAGTGAGGAAAAACAGTATTTAATCAGCCACCAATTGTGCAAGTTCTCACGCTTAAAAAAAGATGAGAGAGGCCTGTAATTGACAGCATAGGTAGACCACAACTATGAGAGTCAAAATGAGAAAACAAATCCAGAAAATCACCCCGTCGGATTTGGCAACATTTATTTTGCAAATTACGGTGGAAGACACAAAAAGCGCACAGAGAGGTCAAAAAATACTCTGTTGTAAAAAAGTCACAGTAAATAAGCAAGTGCTAGTTAAAAATGAAAAAATACAGGGTATTTAGTTAATACGTTTTTTTGCAAAAAAGTATGTTAAGCTGCTCCCCCAATCGCCAAGGTATACCCATAATAGAACAGTCCTGTCTAATGTATATAATCAGTATCTGATGTATTTAAAAACCTGATCATCTGTATAGTACCTGTATGAACATGGTTCAGAGAGAAAATATCCATGTAGAGCATGCAAGATGGAACAGCTACAATGCAAATGACCCACAGAGGAGTGGTGGACTCCCAGTCTTGTAGAAACAAGAGAACAATTATAAAACCAAAAACACATGGGCTACTTGCACAGTGAACAAGCCTGTAGAAACCTGTTCACACCACCAAAGAACTTGAAGACCCAAAAGCGCACAGAGAGGTAAAAAAATACTCTGTTGTAAAAAAGTCACAATAAATAAGCAAGTGCTAGTCAAAAAATCAAAAAATACAGGGTATTTAGTTAATACTTTTTTTGCAAAAAAAGTATGTTAAGCTGCTCCACCAATCGCCAAGGTATACCCATAAAAGAGCAGTTCTTTGGTGGTGTGAACAAAACGTATTAACTAAATACCCTGTATTTTTTCATTTTTTGGACTAGCACTTGCTTATTTACTGTGACTTTTTTACAACAGGGTATTTTTGGACCTCTCTGTGCGCTTTTGTGTCTTCAAGTTCTTTGGTGGTGTGAACAGGTTTCTACACGCTTGTTCACTGTCCAAGTAGCTAATGTGTATTTGGTTTTAAAATTATGGTGGAAGATAAGTATTTGGTCGCCTAAAAACATGCAAGATTTCTGGCTCTCACAGACCTGTAACTTCTTCTTTAAGAGGCCCCTCTGTTCTCCACTCATTACCTTTAGTAATGGCACCTGTTTGAATTTGTTATCAGTATAAAAGACACCTGTCCACAACCTCAAACAGTTACACTCCAGTCTCCACTATGGTCAGTGGTGTGACTACAAAGTTATGGGCCCCGGTGCGAACTTTCAAATGGGCCCCCCACCATGCCAAAATATTTTCCACCCAAATTCACATTTTTTCTATTCATTTCACACACTACAACTTTGCAATAAAGCTATATAGTGTGATCTCAGTGGCGCCACTATCCGGTGCCCCATCCTGGTATATACAGTATTTGTCCTCCGTACTGCCGTTATGTAATGTATAAAAGAAAATAAACCATTATACTCATCAGGGGCTGCATCAGTGTTCCCCAAGTCCAGTCCTCAAGAGCCACCAACAGGTCATATTTTCAGGATTT
The DNA here is from genome assembly GCF_032444005.1 of Ranitomeya imitator. Taxonomy (NCBI): domain Eukaryota; kingdom Metazoa; phylum Chordata; class Amphibia; order Anura; family Dendrobatidae; genus Ranitomeya; species Ranitomeya imitator. The sequence goes on along the minus strand of NC_091286.1, from coordinate 184,321,597 downwards.
CCTCAGTATTGCCCAGGTGATGGACTTGCTGCCTGTGCAGGTTCTGCAATTATCACCTGAGCAATACTAAGGAAATCCTGAAAACCTGACCTGTTGGTGGCTCTTGAGGACTGGAGTTGGGGAACACTGGGCTACATAGAAGTCATGGGCATCCATATAAGAAGTATAATGCTCCCCCATAGTCCTCCTTATAATTTAATACACCCCCATAGTCCTCTATATAATATACTGCACAGTTCATAGTCATCCATATAGTATTATACACTCCTCAGTCCTCCATATTGTATAATACACTCCTCATAGTCCTCCATATATTAAAATACACTCCTCATAGTGCTCCATATAGCATAATACACTCTTCATAGTGCTCCATATAGTAAAATACATTCCTCAGCCCTCCATATAGTATAATGCAGTCCTCCATATAGTATAATACATTTCTCAGTCCTCCATATAGTAAAATACACTCCTTAGTCCTCCATATAGTATAATACACTCCTCAGTCCTCCATATAGTATAATACACTGCTTATAGTGCTCCATATAGTATAATGCACCCCTCATAGTCCTCCATATAGTATAATACATTCCTCAGTCCTCCATATAGTATAATACACTCCTCCATATAGTATAATACATTCCTCGGTCCTCCATATAGTATAATACACTCCTCTGTCCTCCATATAGTATAATACACTGCTCATAGTGCTCCATATAGTATAATACACTCCTCATTCCTCCATATATAAAAACACCAAAGAAAACACGGAGTATGAGTCCCATTAAAACAAAGTATAAATACATATCTTTATTAGTAAGATCATCAAATACAAACCAATATAAATAATAAATCGTTACAGACATACAATACTCAGAAAGGAACCAGAGGACAGCACTGAAAAAAGTCACTGCAAGGCGGCAGCCCCTGTGAATCCCTGTCAGTTACAAAATCATAAAGTGCCAATAGTGCATGTAAGGGTGAGAGACGCCATATGAACCAGATGGCTTAAGGTCTGTCAATATATCTCCCATAGTGGGATACTAAGCGCCAAATGCGGCTGCTAACGTACTCGATCAGGCTCAATGTCTCTTACCCATGGGACAGGAACACAGGCGTTTCGCGTCGGCTTCGTCAGGGGGCAGTGCAGTGCATTGTTTTAGAGTCACATATATAGTGCCCAGAGTCCGGAAACAGGTGTCCCTAATGGCGGCGCATGTAGCCCGTCAGTCTCATCAGGAACTGCATCGCGTGTGGCATCCAAACATGGCGCCGCAGTTCACAGTCGCGTGCGTGACGCCACTGGACCGCAAACGTCATCACAGGGCGCCGCCCACAATGCCCCGAGCCGAGACCACAGAAGACATGCGCACTAGGGAGTACCAAAAACATAAAATAGGCGCAGCCATAGAAGCGTCTCTCTCGTCGCTATGGAAATCGGTGATGTACCGTAAGTGCATAAATTCTGAGAGCTAAATTCTAAGGGGAAAGAAAATAGTGCAGAGTGCTCGATGCCACCACAAGTGAGCGTGATGGGGACAGAGGGAAAAAAGAAGAAAGGGAGAAACGACCTACTATATAATCAAAACTGATAATAATTTGCTGCAATCAAGTCATAATAATCATCACAGTGTCCATGTGTAGGCATAAAAAATACAAAATACAAATATAACCCTACTCTTCCCTAGCAAGGTAAGTATCACTTACAGTTAGGGCCAGAAATATTTGGACAGTGACACAATTTTCGCGAGTTGGGCTCTGCATGCCACCACATTGGATTTGAAATGAAACCTCTACAACAGAATTCAAGTGCATATTGTAACGTTTAATTTGAAGGGTTGAACAAAAATATCTGATAGAAAATGTAGGAATTGTACACATTTCTTTACAAACACTCCACATTTTAGGAGGTCAAAAGTAATTGGACAAATAAACATAACCCAAACAAAATATTTTTATTTTCAATATTTTGTTGCAAATCCTTTGGAGGCAATCACTGCCTTAAGTCTGGAACCCATGGACATCACCAAACGCTGGGTTTCCTCCTTCTTAATGCTTTGCCAGGCCTTTACAGCCGCAGCCTTCAGGTCTTGCTTGTTTGTGGGTCTTTCCGTCTTAAGTCTGGATTTGAGCAAGTGAAATGCATGCTCAATTGGGTTTAGATCTGGAGATTGACTTGGCCATTGCAGAATGTTCCACTTTTTGGCACTCATGAACTCCTGGGTAGCTTTGGCTGTATGCTTGGGGTCATTGTCCATCTGTACTATGAAGCGCCGTCCTATCAACTTTGCAGCATTTGGCTGAATCTGGGCTGAAAGTATATCCCGGTACACTTCAGAATTCATCCGGCTACTCTTGTCTGCTCTTATGTCATCAATAAACACAAGTGACCCAGTGCCATTGAAAGCCATGCATGCCCATGCCATCACGTTGCCTCCACCATGTTTTACAGAGGATGTGGTGTGCCTTGGATCATGTGCCGTTCCCTTTCTTCTCCAAACTTTTTTCTTCCCATCATTCTGGTACAGGTTGATCTTTGTCTCATCTGTCCATAGAATACTTTTCCAGAACTGAGCTGGCTTCTTGAGGTGTTTTTCTGCAAATTTAACTCTGGCCTGTCTATTTTTGGTATTGATGAATGGTTTGCATCTAGATGTGAACCCTTTGTATTTACTGTCATGGAGTCTTCTCTTTACTGTTGACTTAGAGACAGATACACCTACTTCACTGAGAGTGTTCTGGACTTCAGTTGATGTTGTGAACGGGTTCTTCTTCACCAAATTAACCCCTTCACCCCAAAGCCTGTTTTCACCTAAGTGACAGGGCCAATTTTTACAATTCTGACCACTGTCACTTTATGAGGTTATAACTCTGAAACGCTTCAACGGATCCTGGTGATTCTGACACTGTTTTCTCGTGACATATTGTACTTCATGATAGTGGTAAAACTTCTTCGATATGACTTGCATTTATTTGTGAAAAAAACAAAAATTTGTCGGAAATTATGAAAATTTAGCAATTTTCAAACTCTTAGTTTTTATGCCCTTAAATTAGAGAGTTATATCACATAATATAGTTAATAAACAACATTTTCAGCACAATTTTGGAAACATAATTTTTTTTTGTTAGGACGTTATAAGGGTTAAAAGTTGACCAGCGATTTCTCATTTTTGCAACAAAATTTGCAAAACCATTTTTTTACGGACCACCTCACACTTGAAGTGACTTTGAGGGGTCTATATGACAGAAAATGCCCAAAAGTGACACCATTCTAAAAACTGCACCCCTCAAGGTACTCAAAACCACATTCAAAAAGTTTATTAACCCTTCAGGTGCTTCACAGGAATTTTTTGAATGTTTAAAAAAATTGAACATTTAACTTTTTTTTCACAAAATTTTTACTTCAGGTCCAATTTGTTTCATTTTACCAAGGGTAACAGGAGAAATTGGACCACAAAAGTCGTTGTACAATTTGTCCTGAGTACGCCGATACCCCATATGTGGGGGTAAACCACTGTTTGGGCACATGGCAGAGCTCGGAAGGGAAGGAGCGCTATTTGACTTTTCAATGCAAGATTTGCTGGAATTGAGATCGGAGCCCATGTCACGATTGGAGAGCCCCTGATGTGCCTAAACAGTGGAAACCCCCACAGGTGACACCATTTTGGAAAGTAGACCCCCTAAGGAACTAATCTAGATGTGTGGTGAGCACTTTGAACCTCCAAGTGCTTCACAGAAGTTTATAATGTAGAGCCGTAAAAAAATTTTTTTTATTAATTTTCACAAAAAATGATATTTTGCCCCAAATTTTTTATTTTCCCAAGGGTAAAAGGATAAATTGTACCCCAAAAGTTGTTGTGCAATTTGTCCTGAGTACGTCGATACTTCATATATGGGGATAAACCACTGTTTGAGCGCATGGCAGAGCTCGGAAGGGAAGGAGTGCCATTTGACTTTTCAATGCAAAATTGGCTGGAATTGAGATCGGACGCCATGTCGCATTTGGAGAGCCCCTGACGTGCCTTAACAGTGGAAACCCCCCACAAGTGACCCCATTTTGGAAAGAAGACCCTCTAAGGAACTTATCTAGATGTGTGGTGAGCACTTTTAACCCCCAATTGTTTCACTAAAGTTTAGAATGTAGCATTGTGAAAATTAAAAAATCATTTTTTCTTTCCACAAAATGATGTTTTAGCCCGCAATTTTTTTTTCCCAAGGGTAACAGGAGAAATTGGACCACAAATGTTATTGTCCAATTTGTCCTGAGTACGCTGATACCCCACATGTGGGGGGGAACCACCGTTTGAGTGCATGGCAGAGCTCGGAAGGGAAGGAGCACCGTTTGAAATGCAGACTTAGATGGAATGGACTGCAGGTGTCATGTTGCATTTGCAGAGCCCCTGATGTACCTAAACAGTAGAAACCCACCACAAGTGACCCCATATTGGAAACTAGACCCCCCAAGGAACTTATCTAGATGTGTTGTGAGAGCTTTGAACCAACAAGTGTTTCACTACAGTTTATAACGCAGAGCCGTGAAAATAAAAAATATTTTTTTTTCCACGAAAATGATATTTTATCCCCTATGTTTTTATTTTCCCAAGGGTAACAGGACAAATTGGACCCCAAAAGTTGTTGTCCAACTTGTCCTGAGAACGCTGATACCCCATATGTTGGGGGGAACCACTGTTTGGGTGCACGGCAGAGCTCGGAAGGGAAGGAGCGCCATTTGAAATGCAGACTTAGATGGATTGGTCTGCAGGCGTCATGTTGCATTTGCAGAGCCCCTGATGTACCTAAACAGTAGAAACCCCCCACAAGTGACCCCATATTGGAAACTAGACCCCCAAAGGAACTTATCTAGATGTGTTGTGAGAGCTTTGAACCAACAAGTGTTTCACTACAGTTTATAACGCAGAGCCGTGAAAATAAAAAATATTTTTTTTTTCCACGAAAATGATATTTTATCCCCTATGTTTTTATTTTCCCAAGGGTAACAGGACAAATTGGACCCCAAAAGTTGTTGTCCAACTTGTCCTGAGAACGCTGATACCCCATATGTTGGGGGGAACCACTGTTTGGGCACACAGGAGAACTCGGAAGGGAAGGAACCCTGTTTTACTTTTTCAAAGCAGAATTGGCTGGAATTGAGATCGGACGCCATGTCGCGTTTGGAGAGCCCCTGATGTGCCTAAACAGTGGAAACCCCCAATTATAACTGAAACCCTAACCCCAACCCTAACCCTAACCCTAGCCCTAGCCCTAACCCTAGCCCTAACCCTAGCCCTAGCCCTAACCCTAGCCCTAACCCTAGCCCTAACCCTAGCCCTAACCCTAGCACTAATGGGAAAATGGAAATAAATACATTTTTTTACATTTTATTATTTTTCCCTAACTAAGGGGGTGATGAAGGGGGGTTTGATTTACTTTTATAGCGTTTTTTTGGCGGATTTTTATGATTGGCAGCCGTCACACACTAAAAGACACTTTTTATTGCAAAAAATAGTTTTTGCATCACCACATTTTGAGAGCTATAATTTATCCATATTTTGGCCCACAGAGTCATGTGAGATCTTTTTTTTTGCGGGACGAGTTGACGTTTTTATTGGTAACATTTTCGGGCAGATGACATTTTTTGATCGCTTTTTATTCCGATTTTTGGGAGGCGGAATGAACAAAAACCAGCAATTCCTGAATTTCTTTTAGGGGGGGCGTTTATACCGTTCCACGTTTGGTAAAATGGATAAAGCAGTTTTATTCTTCGGGTCAGTACGATTACAGCGATACCTCATTTATGTAATTTTTTTTATGTTTTGGCGCTTTTACACAATAAAAACTATTTTATATAAAAAAATAATTGTTTTTGCATCGCATTATTCTGAGAGCTATAACTTTTTTATTTTTCTGCTGATGATGCTGTATGGCGGCTTTTTTTTTGCGGGACAAGATGACGTTTTCAGCGGTACCATGGTTATTTATATCCGTCGTTTTGATAGCGTGTTATTCCACTTTTTGTTCGCCTGTATGATAATAAAGCGTTGTTTTTTGCCTTGTTTTTTTTTTTTTTTTGCGGTGTTCACTGAAGGGGTTAACTAGTGGGATAGTTTTATAGATTTATAGAGCGGGTCGTTACGGACGCGGCGATACCAAATATGTGTACATTTATTGTTTTTTTTTTTTTTTTTACATAAATGGATTTATTGGGAAATGTTTTTTTTTTTTTATTTGGGGATTTTTTTTTAATTTTTTTTTTACACATTCTATTTTTTTTTTTTTACTTTCCAACATTGTCCCAGGGTGGGACATCACTGTATTAGATCAGATCGTTGATCTGACACTGTGCATAGCACACTGTCAGATCAACGATCTGACAGGCAGCTTAGCTGGCTCTCCAGCGCCTGCTCTCAGCAGGCGCCGGCTAGCCAGGTCACTTCATGACCCGGAAGGAGTCCGGCGGCCATCTTGGATCCGGGGACTCCTTCCGGGTCACCGGAGCAACGCGATCTCATTGCGTTGCTCCGGTGGGAGAGCGCAGGGAGCCCCCGTCCCTGCGCGATCCCCCTCTATGCCGCTGTCACTACTGACAGCGGCATCAGAGGGGTTAAATGCCCACGATCGGCGATAGCGCCGATCGTGGGCATTGCTGCGGGGTGTCAGCTGTCATATACAGCTGACACCCGCACCCGATCACCGCGGCGCTCAGCGCGAGACCGCGGTGATCGGTGCGCCGTACTTGTACTGCTGCTGGCACTAATGCAGTGCCGGCAGCGCAGTACTAGTACGGCGCGTGTCGCGAAGGGGTTAAGTATGCGGCGATCATCCACCACTGTTGTCATCCGTGGACGCCCAGGCCTTTTTGAGTTCCCAAGCTCACCAGTCAATTCCTTTTTTCTCAGAATGTACCCAACTGTTGATTTTGCTACTCCAAGCATGTCTGCTATCTCTCTGATGGATTTTTTTCTTTTTTTTCAGCCTCAGGATGTTCTGCTTCACCTCAATTGAGAGTTCCTTTGACCGCATGTTGTCTGCTCACAGCAACAGCTTCCAAATGCAAAACCACACACCTGGAATCCACCCCTGACCTTTTAACTACTTCATTGATTACAGGTTAACGAGGGAGACGCCTTCAGAGTTAATTGCAGCCCTTAGAGTCCATTGTCCAATTACTTTTGGTCCCTTGAAAAAGAGGACGCTATGCATTACAGAGCTATGATTCCTAAACCCTTTCTCCGATTTGGATGTGGAAACTATCATATTGCAGCTGGGAGTGTGCACTTTCAGCCCATATTATATATATAATTGTATTTCTGAACATGTTTTTGTAAACAGCTAAAATAACAAAACTTGTGTCACTGTCCAAATATTTCTGGCCCTAACTGTACATGAAATGAGCAGTGACATATAAAATATGGCAATTAAATATAAATACACGTATATAAAAATAGGTATACAATCAGTGTATAAGTGAATATACAAATGTCAACAAATTAACGCATCCCACACGGTATCAGTCATCGGCGTGGTCAAGATGAAAAGATATAGTGACGAGGCTTCAATCAGATATTGCGCCATATTGATTTACTTGTATATCCAAAGGACTCAGCATACTTGCATATATGTGGTGGAAGAAATAGAAAATACTAAATAAAATGAATAAACATAGGGGTGCATGCGCGGACCTTGGTAGCGGCGGACATGTCGCACTGAGCTCCACTCCCCGACCGATCCCACGCAGCCCTATTCAGCCGTCAGAGCGCAACTGACTCACCAGATCCAGATCGCCTACACCTCCTGGAGTGGCGCCGCCGGTAATGCCGAAGAAGGGGAACGCAGCTCAGCCCGCACGCCGCTCCATCACGGACCTTCTTCTGAGCGGTAACATATCCAAGATGGCCGCCGCAGCAGCCCTGTTCCCGGCACCGCAGGCAGAGGAAGACACAGACCATGGGGAATCTGCCTCAAACATGGAGACTGTGATCTCCACAGCAGCACTCACAAAATCGCTGCAGGAGACCTTCAGAGCAGAACTCTCTGCGACCATGCAGGGCATTGCATCTCAGCTGCAGGACATCATGCAGCGTACAAATAGCTTAGAAGAAAAAATGGAGGCAATGACAGACGCCTTGGAGGAGGATCACGAGGCACTCAGAAATCACACAGATCGCATTAATGAGCTGGAACTCCGCTGTGAGGACTACGAAAACAGGTCTCGCACGAGCAACTTGAGAATAAGAGGTCTCCCTGAGCACATTGTTGCCCTTAAAGAAACAGCGACCGCACTTTTCACAGCTCTCCTGCCTGATACAGATCCATATTACCAGGATCCACAGGGCTCTGGGTAAGCCTCGTTCTATTGACATGCCTAGAGATGCGATTTTGAAATTGCACTACGAGGAAACGAGGGATTTGATCCTAATGGCGGCCAGGGACCGCTCTCTTTACCTAACTTGCCAAATTCTGTGCATATATATGCGGACATAGCTACGGCCACACTAGCCAGGAGGAGATCCCTTAGACCCATCACGGCCACTCTTCAGAAGGCCCAAGTTAAATACCACTGGGGATTCCCTTTCGCCCTGAACTTCACAGCCAACTCCCAATCATTTACCTGCCGGTCTCTGGAGGGAAAACAGGCCTTGATTTAAGCAGGAATACCGATCAGCATGGACACCCCCTCTATCCCCCAGAGAAAATCCAGACCAACAAGGGAATGGAAATACTCCCCCAGAACAAGGAGTCAAAATACACGGATCACCTGATGTGGACCTGCAGTTAAGGGGAAGGAAAGAGAACTAGGTCTATTGAGACCATCTTTATTGAAAACAGAAACCTCCGTCTTGGTAGAACTCCCCTTTGTGAAAAATATTCTGAACCCGGATGAGTAATCAGCCATGTTGTGCCTGACCTACTTTTTACAGGTTTAATAAACCCACCTGAACCTCATCTACCCCTTCCTACCCTCCCCCGCCCCACCCCAATCTATCCTTCGCCTTACCCCCCTCACCCTAAATTCCCCCCCAACCCCCCTTCTCCTCCCCCCCTCCCCCATCCTTTTTTTTTATGTGTTTATTATTTTCCCTTTTATTATTTTCTTTTTATTATTTTTCTTAATATATCAAGGGTTGGGACTTTTGGGGTTATGGCATGCTGCCAAGAACTGGCGACCCCTGGTTTGCAGCCTAATATGGGAACCCAGATCGCCATACTTCTTGGACTTACAGTCCTTTTGAAAATGTTATTTGTTTTGTTTGTCGTTGTCTTCCCCCGTTTGTCTCTCACCTACTGTTTCCATGCAACAATAGATATTTTGCCCTCAGACTAACCAAATGCAGAGGTAGGGTGAACCTAGCTTTGATCACAGCACTTAGCCTCACACTTATTAGCAATAGTCTCATGCTTAATTATGTGTAGGGTTCTCTCCCATAATGTCCGGGATTTAATTCACCATTAAAGCGAAGAAAGGCCTTCCTTGACTACCAGAAACATAAGTCTGATATAATCTGCTTGCAAGAGACCCACTTCACCACTTCTTCATACCCTAAATACTTTGATTCTCACTATTCACAACACTACCTGTCATCTTGGGACCGTAAGACAAGAGGTGTAGCCATCTTTATTAAAAACTAGCTGAAGAACCCGGCGTTGCCTGGGCATAGTAAATATCTGTGGTTAGTTATAGCACCTCACTTCTCTTATTTTCCCATCACGCCTCTCATTTTCCCCATCACATCTTTCATTTTCCCTCTCACATCTCTCATTTTCCCCCTCACTCCTCTTATTTTCCCCCTCACTCCTCTCATTCCCCCCCTAACACTTGCCATTTCGACCTCACATCTGTCATTTTCCGATCACTCCACTATTTTCCCTCACTCTTCTCATTTTGCACTCACACCTTTTCATTTTCACCTCACACCTCTCATTTTCACATCAGTATATACATGTTTGTCATCTCCCTTATATATAGTATACACCTGTATATCATCTCCTATATATAGTATATACCTGTATGTCATCTCCCCTGTATATAGTATATACCTGCTGTGTGTCATCTCCCCTGTATATAGTATATACCTGTATGTCATCTCCTCCTATATATAGTATATACCTGTATGTCATCTCCTGTATATAGTATATACCTGTGTGTAATCTCCTCCTGTATATAGTATATACCTGTGTGTCATCTCCTCTGTATATAGTATATATCTGTGTGTCATCTCCTCCTGTATATAGTATATACCTGTATGTCATCTCCTCCTGTATATAGTATATACCTGTAGGTCATCTGCTCCTGTATATAGTATATACCTGTGTGTCATCTCCTTCTGTATATAGTATATACCTGTATGTCATCTCCTCCTGTATATAGTATGTACTTGTATGTCATCTCCTCCTCTATATAGTATATACCTGTGTGTTATCTCCCCTGTACATAGTATATATTTGTATGTCATTTCCTCCTGTATTAGACCTCGTTCACATGTTATTTGGTCAATATTTTTACCTCAGTATTTGTAAGCTAAATTGGCAGCCTGATAAATCCCCAGCCAACAGGAAGCCCTCCCCCCTGGCAGTATATATTAGCTCACATATACACATAATAGACAGGTCATGTGACTGACAGCTGCCGGATTTCCTATATGGTACATTTGTTGCTCTTGTAGTTTGTCTGCTTATGAAACAGATTTTTATTTTTGAAGGATAATACCAGACTTGTGTGTGTTTTAGGGCGAGTTTCGTGCGTCAAGTTGTGTGTGTTGAGTTGTGTGTGTTGAGTTGCGTGTGGCGACATGCATGTAGCGACTTTTGTGAGATGAGTTTTGTTTGGCGACATGCGTGTAGCAACTTTTTGTGTGTCGAGTTGCATGTGACAAGTTAGTGTAGCAAGTTGTGTGCAGCAAGTTTTGCGCATGGCGAGTTTTGCACGTGGCGAGTTTTATGTGTGGTGCCTTTTGAGTTTGTGCAAGTTTTGTGTGAGGCAACTTTAGCATGTGTTGCAACTTTTGTGCATGTGGCAATTTTTCCGCGGGTGCAAGTTTTGCGTGTGGCGAGTTTTGCGTGAGCCTAGTTTTGCATGTGGTGAGTTTTGCGCGTGGCGAGTTTTGAGCGGCGACTTTTGTGTTTCGACTTTTATGTGGCGAGGTTGGTGTATGTGTGGTGAAATGAGTGCTGAGTGTGGTATATGTGTTCAAGCACGTGGAAGTGTGTGGCGCATGTGTGTTCATATCCCTGTGTGTGGTGAGTATCCCATGTCGGGGCCCCACCTTAGCAACTGTATGGTATATACTCTTTGGCGCCATCGCTCTCATTCTTTAAGTCCCCCTTGTTCACATCTGGCAGCTGTCAATTTGCCTCCAACACTTTTCCTTTCACTTTTTCCCCATTATGTAGATAGGGGCAAAATTGTTTGGTGAATTGGAAAGCGTGGGGTTAAAATTTCATCTCACAACATAGCCTATGACGCTCTCAGGGTCCAGACGTGTGACTGCAAAATTTTGTGGCTGTAGCTGCGACGCCTCCAACACTTTTCCTTTCACTTTTTCCCCATTATGTAGATAGGGGCAAAATTGTTTGGTGAATTGGAAAGTGTGGGGTTAAAATTTCGCCTCACAACATAGCCTATGACGCTCTCGTGGTCCGGATGTGTGACTGTGCAATATTTTGTGGCTGTAGCTGCGACGCCTCCAACACTTTTCCTTTCACTTGTTCCCCATTATGTAAATAGGGGCAAAATTGTTTGGTGAATTGTAAAGCGCGGGGTTAAAATTTCGCCTCACAACATAGCCTATGACGCTCTCGGGGTCCAGACGTGTGACTGTGCAAAATTTTGTGGCTGTAGCTGCGACGGTACAGATGCCAATCCCGGACATACATACATACACACACACATTCAGCTTTATATATTAGATACCTTTCCATTCCATCATTCCAGCACATCTCTAGATCCTGAGGGTAGATTCATCATTCTACTTGGTACATCCCAGGGCCTAGACATCTGCATCGTTAATAGTTACTCCCCCGCAACTGCCCAGACCCACACCTTTCAACTAATCCTATCTAAGCTGATCTCACTTACATACCACCACCTTGTGTGGTGTGGAGACTTTAACCTCACTATGAATCCATCAATCGATAGCAGTTCTTTGAAAAGGACGGACATAACAAAAACTGATAGGAAGAAAATACTCCAGCTGATGAGGGAGAGACACTTTGCGGACGTGTGGAGGGAAATGAATGGGGCCATAAGGGGGTACACATACTACTCTCCAGCACAAAAATCCTACTCAAGAATAGACCTTCACTTAACCTCCGCCTCAACACTCCCCTGAGTCCTTTTTTCCCGGCATATTCCATCGTCATGGTCAGATCATGACGTAGTCTTATCAATGTTCAAATTTAACACCGTCTCTTCTAGGTTATTCAAATGGAGACTAAATGAATCTTTGTTTACCGACCCCTCCACCCTAATCGACATCAAAAAAGATCTAAACATATACTTTGAAGCCAACTCTACCGGCGACGTATCACCCGGTTCAGTGTGGATGGCACATAAAAAATTCATAACTGGATCACTGATTAAAATTGCTTCCACCAAAAAGAAACAAAGATCGGAGCAACAGTTGCAACTGGAAAACAAACTGTCTAGGTTAGAACAGGCAAATCAATCTGCTACATCACTCTATCTAATCAAACAAATCCATGACACTAAATTAAAATTAGATGCACTTCTTACAAACAAAACCGAAAAAGCACTGACATGGACCAAGTCGTCCTTCTACAAGCACGCCAACAAACCTAGTTCTATGCTAGCTCGTAAACTTAGAAATAAAGAACTTCTAAACAATATCCCCTCCATTAGGGGCCCAACAGGTCAAATCACAGCTAACCCAGAAGCCATCTACAGCACATTCCACAAATATTATCAAACTCTCTACGCCACCCCCTCATCCTTCATGGTACCTTATTCCCTAGCAGGCCTACTCTGGTCTTTGCAGAAACTTCCAAAGGGAATTCATATAACGGCCCCATTCTCTTCTCACTCCCTGATCATGTGGCGGAAGGAGAGGTTTAAGCATGATCTAAAATCTAGATCCTCCCTATTGACCAACCTCTTTCATAACCCTGATTTTATTCCAGGGCTAGATCCCCGTCCCTTCTCCTGGTGGATCCTTAATGGCATAACTAACCTGAGGCACCTTTGCACGCCCTTCCATACTTTACTTACCCAACAGGATTTCATTCAAAAACTCACACCTCCAGTCGAGGAAACACTGCGCATATGCCAAATTTTCCACTTTGCCAAACAGATCCTACAATACAAAGTCCCCCCACGCCCTACAAGTTACGAAGACATGTCTAAATGACCCCTTGGGCGGGGGAACTATCTCTCTTATCTACGCATCCCTAAATAACACCCAGGGTGGCGAAAAACTTAAATACATGGAGCAGTGGGAGGCGGATCTAAATATATCAATGTCCCTGGAGGACTGGAGGAAAAACTGTACTACACTCTCTAGGGGTAGCTACCAGTCCTCGCTGGTTGAGACGTCCATTAAACTCTTGCATAGGACTTACCAGGTTCCGAGTAAATTGCACACCATTTACCCAAATGTATCAGACCGTTGTTTCAGAGGGTGCGGGGCCCAAGGAAACCTAAAACATATTTGGTGGGAGTGCCCGATAGTTTCTGCCCTTTGGCGGAAGGAACAGTCCACTGTGGTAAAAATGTATGGTAAAGCGGTCCCTCTGGACCTGGCCGTGTTCCTTTTAGGTGCTAGGATACCTGGCTTGTCTAAAAAACTCCACAACCTAGTCAGCCAACTTTGCATGGCTGCAAAGTTACATATTGCATCGAGGTGGAGAACAACTTCTTTGTCAATGTTGCTTGTGATGGACAGGATGAATACCATTCTACACTACGAAAGAATCCAAGCTACGAGGAATGACGCATGGGACATTTTCTATCAGACTTGAAGAGCCAATAAAGCTTTTTCAGCCTGAATCTCTAGGTTAGGTTCCTCATAGAGCAAACCCAATGCCAGAAAAAACGCATCCACATTGAGCAACGCAGGATCCCCTGGTGCCAATGCAAATGCCCAATTCTGAGGGTCACCCCGCAGGAAAGATATAACAATCTTGACTTGCTGAGCAGGGTCTCCAGAGGAGCGAGATTTCAAAGAAAGAAACAACTTGCAATTGTTCCTAAAATTCAGAAAACTAGATCTATCTCCAGAAAACTCTGGGATAGGAATTCTAGGTTCAGACATAGGAGCATGTACAACAAAATCTTGTATATTTTGAACCTTAGCAGCAAGATTATTCAGGCTGGAAGCCAAACTCTGGACGTCCATGATAAACAGCTGAGGTCAGAGCCATTCAAGGATTAAGAGGAGGTAAGACGCAGCCAGGCTGCAATTAAGGCTAGGCAGCAAACTCTGAGGGAAAAAAAAACTTCCTCAGACTACTTTTCCTCCTACTTCAGCCAATACGATTACCACTTTTAGGCCGGCTATACTGTCATGATCCCAATGGTAGGGGATCACAAAAGGACAAGCACAAAAAACAAAACAAGCTCTAGGGTGATGGAAACTGAGCTGACCGCGATCCTGAACCTAAACACACAGCTAGCTGTAGCCGGGGAACGTGCCTACGATGATTCCTAGACGTCTCGCGCCAGCCGAAGGACTAACTTCCCCTATTAGAAGAAACACAGACCTCTCTTGCCTCCAGAGAAACACCCCACAGAAATAGCAGCCCCCCACATGTAATGACGGTGAAATGAGAGGAAAGCACATACGTAGTTATGAAAACAGATTCAGCAAAATGAGGCCCGCTAAAGCTAGATAGCAGAGGATACAAAAGTGAACTGCGCGGTCAGCGAAAAACCCTACAAAAAACCATCCTGAAATTACTTGAACTCATGTGCCAACTCATGGAACATGAGGAGTAATATCAGCCCACTAGAGCAACCAGCAACAAGGAATCACATATCTGCAAGCTGGACTAAGACAAAAATTAAGCAAAACGTGGAACAGGAAAATCAAAAACTTAGCTTGTCCTGAAGATTACAGAAGCGGGAAGCAGAGGTAACAAGACACACTGATTACATTGATAGCCGGCGAGGAAATGACAAGAAAGCCAGGTTAAATAGGAAACTCCCATATCCTGATAGAACAGGTGGACACCAGAGACCGCAGAGAACACAAGTCACCCAGTACCATCTGTAACCACCAGAGGGAGCCCAAAAACAGAATCCACAACAGACCAGACTACATATTACCACCACATAACGACTGAATACAATACTGATCATTAATAAAAAAACACAATACTAAGTCACATTATACACAGGAACTCTGTATTTACATTTACATTGTCAGTGTACAGGTTATACAGTGATCACCAGTGACATTATACACAGAATCTCTGTACATAGTATACTATACTACAGTGTACAGGTAATACAGTGATCACCAGTAAATTATACACAGGACCTCTGTATACAGTGTCAGTGTACAGATAATATAGTGATCACTGGTGACATTATACACAGGAGCTCTGTACAGAGTATACAGTGTGCAGTGTCAGTGTACAGGTAATACAGTGATCACTGGTGACATTATACACAGGAGCTCTGCATATAGTGTATAGTGTACAGGTAATAACAGTGATCACTGGTGACATTATACATATTAGCTCTGTATGTAGTGTATTTTGTCAGTGTACAGGTAACATACTGACTTACAAGTGATGTCTCTAGCTGAAGTCCTTCATCTTTGCATTTCTTTTTCATGCAGCGCAGTCCGCCATCACTTCTTCCACCCAGGACTCATCTCTGCATAAAATAACAGTTACCTAGAGCACGGCTTTTAGAGCACATTCCCCTCTTTTTCCCTTTCTTCTACACTACAAATCTGAATATAGATATGCACCCATCATTAATATATAATTAGTTATTATGCAATCCACCATTCAAAATATAAATTATAATACACCCCTTCTAGGTATACAAATCCACTTTTCCCACCTAATAAATATATAAATTAAATTAGCACCTTTACTCTTTCCCCAATTCATTACCAGTCACTGCATACTCAATGCCCCCGACTATTTGCCTCCTACTACCCCAACTCATTATATTTACATGCCTTCTGCCCCAATTCATTGTCATGTCTTCTCTCTCCCACCCACTAATCATTATCAACAGCTCTACCCCCACATTCAATACATCATTTACTCCCCCACCCTCAAAATTCATTATTTGCTCTCTCCAGATCATCATTTGATCTCCCCACCCCAACCTTCTATTTGATTGCTGTCCCTCTTCCTTCACTCTCAATTCATCATTTGCAGTCTCCCGTCCCCTCCCCCACTTCATCATGTGCAGTCCGCCTTTAAACCCCCCACATCATCATGTGCAGTCCCCCTTTAACTCCCTCCACATCATGTGCAGTTCCCCTTTAACCCCCCTCCCTACATCATGTGCAGTCCCCCTTTAACTCCCTCTCCACATCATGTGCAGTCCCCTTTTATCCCCCTCCCCACATCATGTGAAGTCCCCTTTAACCCAACCCCCCTCTCCACATCATTATGTGCAGTCCCCCTTACTCCTTCCCCGTCATCATGTGCAGTCTACTTTTAAGCACCCTCCCCATATCATGTGCAGTCCCCCTTTATTCCCTCTCCACATCATGTGCAGTCCCCCTTTAACCCCCCTCCCCATATTATGTGCAGTCCTCCTTTAACCCCCCTCTCCACATCATGTGCAGTCCCCCTTTAATCCCCTTCCCCACATCATGTGCAGTCCCCCTTTAACCCCCTGCCCTGTTATGTTTAACCCCCTCATTACATCATGTGCACTCCCCCTTTAACCCCCTCTCCACATCATTATGTGCAGTCCCCCTTTATCCCCTGTCCACATCATGTGCAGTCCCTTTAAACCCCCTCTCCAGTCCCCCTTTAACCCCCTGCCCTGTTATGTTTAACCCCCTCATTACATCATGTGCAGTCCCCCTTTAACCCCCCTCCCCACATAATCATGGGCAGTCCCCCTTTAACCCAACCCCCTCTCCACATCATCATATGCAGTCCCCCTTCCTCCGTCATCATGTGCAGTCCACGTTTAACCCCCTTCCCATATCATGTGCAGTCCCCAATTAAACCCTCTCCACATCATGTGCAGTCCCTCTTTAACCCTCCCTCCCCACATCATGTGCATTCCCCCTTTAATCACCCTCTCCACATCATGTGCAGTCCCCTTTAACCCCTTTCCCCACATCATGTGCAGTCCCCCTTTAACCTCCCTCTCGACATCATCATGTGCAGTCCCCCTTTAACCCCTCTCCATATCATTATGTGCAGTCCCCCTTACTCCTTCCTCCATCATAATATGCAACTCCTCCTCATCCCCTCACCCATTTAATTAATTTTGTAAAGAAAACAAAAAAGTTTGGTATACTTACCTCACAGTCGCTCCCCAGCAGCACGGCTCTGCCTCCAGGGTGAATGCTAGACTGTATGGGCTCCCTCCAGGTATGATGTCATTTCTGGGGGCGTGTCATATCAGGAGGCATGTTGCCTGGTTACTAGGGAATCCCCACATGTATTCAAGCTGTCTATCAGCTGTAATTCATGCAGCTGAGGCAAAGAAAACTAAATCTCCAAGAAGTTACAAATTCTCGGAGATCACCCGAGCGTGCTCGGGGAAACCTGAGCAACGAGTATACTCACTCATCATTATTAATTACCAAATACTTATTTTCCTCCATAATTTGCAAAATAAATTTTGCCAAATCAGACAAGGAGATTTTCTGGATTTGTTTTCTCATTTTGACTCTCATAGTTGTGGTCTACCTATGATGTCAATTACAGGCCTCTCTCATCTTTTTAAGTGGGAGAACATGCACAATTGGTGGCTGACTAAATACTTTTTTCCTCACTGTATGTCACGAACAAACAACTGGTCACATTTCTAAAATTTGGCCTAGTCATTAAGGTCAAAATTGCCCTGGTCACTGAGGCCTTAAATTGAATTAGTTAGCAGGTTTTTGCTACATAATCCAAAAGCATGATACAGGGGATGAGTTGCATAAAAAATCCTGCAAAAATCAATTCCTGAATTGCTGTTTTTTGTTTATTCTGCCTCCCAAAAATCGGAATAGAAATGTCACGGGGTTACCGTGATAGTGTGGAGCCAGAAGACTGTAGTGTCTCATTGCTCCTACTCCAGAGCTAAGAAGCACTTCTCTGTCATATTAAATGTGTTTATTTCTTTGGGCAGAACAGGGGTTAATCGGCCATGTTGGAAATCCCTGTGCTCAGCTGAGCTCAGTTAGCTACTCCTTTTCCCTTTATAATCTGGGATCTGTTACTAATCCTCATCAAATCTAGCTTTATTGCTGAATGGCTAACGGAGGGAAAGGAGTTGGAATGAGAAGGAGAGATAGGGAGTTATTAGTGACTGTTGCTTGGTTTGTACGCATGGTAAATCCTTATCCTTCTCCATTTTGGTTTTTATCCCTTTCTGCACCCCCTGTGGATTCCTCTATTATACATGAGTGAATATTTTGTATGTCTGGAGTTTTCTGCTAACCCTTGTCTGTGTTGCCCTGTTTGTCGGATTGGTGTACAGCGGTGCACATTAGTGCCCCCTCTTCCCTGGGTGGGGGAGGAGAACAGACGGAGGGCTAACTTATGAGATAAGGTAAGGGCGGAGGCCCCAGCATCTTCGCCATTTGAAGTATCCCGAGGAACAGGGCAAGCTAGGGCGCCCCCTAGTGTTAGTGACAGGAAAGGAGCCAACGCTCCCGGGTCACCCAACAGCTGTGTCGTGACAAGACAGCAATATCAAAAGATGTAATGTGCCCAAAAATGGTACCAATTGTTTAATTGTTGAAGGGGCTCTTCAAACAGCATAGGGTCTGCTCTAGATTCCAGACACTTTTGAGTTCAAAAAGTCAAGCGGTTCTGTTCTGAGTTCTGCCATGCGCCCAGACAGTAGTTTTCCCTACATATGGGGTGTTTGCATATGCATAAGAAATTGCCTATCACATTTAGGGGTCCATTTTCTCCTGTTAATTTCATGAAAATAAACAATTTGATGCTAAATAAAATTTTTGTGAAAAAAGTGAAATGTTAATTTTAAATGTTAATTTAAGAATGGTGTCACTTTGGAGTATTTTCTGTCATATAGATGCCCCAAAGTCTCTTGAAAAGTGACGTGGTCCCTAAAAACAGGTTTTATAAATTTTTTGGGAAAAATTAGGAATTGCTGATCAACTTTTAACCCTTTTAACTTCCTAACAATAAAAAACTACCTTATATACTCGAGTATAGTCCGAGTTTTTCAGCACTTTTTTTCTCTGAATCGGTGCAAGTTCCAGTGGTTACTCAACTACTACCTAGTTAATACCCATCATCGGATAGGTTAAGAAGCGCACACTGTAGGAGATCTTAAACCTTACTTATTTTTGAAAGTCATTACACTTGAGTTTTTAGTTGAAGAGGGTTTTCCAAAAATTATTATTTTTTCCTTTTATAACCTCGGCAAGCCTAAAAAAAAAAAAAAAAATCTTAGAAAGCCTCTTAATTTTTTGTAACTATTTTAAGCACAAAGTAGGTTTTATCTGAAAAGTTAGGTTTAAATGTTTTTTTTTTATCATTGGCTAATACATAGGTATTAACATTGCACACCCCAGATACATATAATGCACAAAAAACGTGTTCTTGGAAGTAATGTTCTTATTTTGACAAAAAAAAATCAAATTTCCTGTTGATTTTTAACATTTTACTGATAAAGGGGTAAATCAATTATGGCTACTCAGTACATCTATAATAAATATGTGTACTTCTGAAGCCATGCAGTAACTATGTACAAAGTTACTACAAGGGTCTACTGTTGCAGTGTTGTACAAGTAGCATTATAAGGATGATGATTCTATTACAATCAGAGTATGTCATTTTCTTCAGTTTTATAGATATCTTGACTCTTTATTTTTTTCTGACGAAGCTCCTCTCTAAAGTTGTAAGCGAATAAATCTGGATCCCGATCACACAGTTCTCTATAGGCATTACATAATCCTTGGAAATGCTTCATTGACAGTTCAGTAGGTCGCAATGTTGGTTCTACATCAGCTAACATCAGAATTTGTTCTGTAAGTTTTGTGCGTTGTTCTTCTGGGAATAACAATCTGCAAAAGAAGAATTTACAGAAAAATCTGGTTAATCTAATATATAAAGTTGAGTGTATGTGTGTGTACATGTATCGAGCCCACTCCACATAGCTACGCCCACTCCGCATAGCATAGCAGGTACAGGTCATACAGTGATATGAAAAAGTTTGGGCACCCCTATTAATCTTAAGCTTAATGTTTTATAAAAATAGTTTTATTTTGCAACAGCTATTTCAGTTTCATATATCTAATAACTGTTGGACACAGTAATGTTTCTGCCTTGAAATGAGGTTTATTGTACTAACAGAAAATGTGCAATCTGCATTCAAACAAAATTTGACAGGTGCATAAGTATGGGCACCCTTATTTTCTTGTTTTAAATACTCCTACCTACTTTTTACTGACTTACTAAAACACTTTTTTTGGTTTTCTAACCTCATTGAGCTTTGAACTTCATAGCCAGGTTTATGCAATCATGAGAAAAGCTACTTAAAGTGGCCACTTGCAAGTTGTTCTCCTGTTTGAATCTCCTCTGAAGAGTGGCATCATGGGCTCCTCAAAACAACTGTCTAATGATCTGAAAACAAAGATTATTCAACATAGTTGTTCAGGGGAAGGATACAAAAAGCTGTCTCAGAGATTTAACCTGTCAATTTCCACTGTGAGAAACATAGTAAGGAAATGGAAGAACACAGGTACAGTTCTTGTTAAGGCCAGAAGTGGCAGGCCAAGAAAAACATCAGAAAGGCAGAAGAAGAATGGTGAGATCAGTCAAGGACAATCCTCAGACCACCTCCAGAGAGCTGAAGACACAAAAGAGAATAGTAAAACCAAAAACACTCAGTTTGAAAAAATGTTGCAGTAATCCGCAAGTGCTAGTAAAAGATGTAAATAACAGGGTATTTGGTTGAAACGTTTTTTGCAAAAAATGTATACTAAGCTGCTCTACCAATCTTCACGGTATACCCTTATCAGAGCAGTCCTAACTAATGTATGCAATCCCTATCTGATGTATTTAAAAACCTGATCATCTGTATATAACCTGTGTGAACAGGGTTCAGAGAGGAAAAATCCATGTGTGCATACAGGGTAGAACAGCTATTGTGCAGATAGCCCAAGAGGAGTGGTGGAACTCCCCAGTCTTGTAGACACAAGAAAACAATTATGGAAACAGGAACACATGGGCTACTTGCACAGTGAACAAGTCTGTATGATCATGTTCACACACCACCAAGAAACCTGAAGACACAAAAGAGAATAGTAAAACCAAAAACACTCAGTTTGAAAAAATGTTGCAGTAATCCGCAAGTGCTAGTAAAAGATGTAAAAAACAGGGTATTTGGTTGACACGTTTTTTGCAAAAAATGTATACTAAGCTGCTCTACCAATCTTCACGGTATACCCTTATCAGAGCAGTCCTAACTAATGTATGCAATCCCTATCTGATGTATTTAAAAACCTGATCATCTGTATATAACCTGTGTGAACAGGGTTCAGAGAGGAAAAATCCATGTGTGCATACAGGGTAGAACAGCTATTGTGCAGATAGCCCAAGAGGAGTGGTGGAACTCCCCAGTCTTGTAGACACAAGAAAACAATTATGGAAACAGGAACACATGGGCTACTTGCACAGTGAACAAGTCTGTATGATCATGTTCACACACCACCAAGAAACCTGAAGACACAAAAGAGAATAGTAAAACCAAAAACACTCAGTTTGAAAAAATGTTGCAGTAATCCGCAAGTGCTAGTAAAAGATGTAAAAAACAGGGTATTTGGTTGATACGTTTTTTGCAAAAAATGTATACTAAGCTGCTCTACCAATCTTCACGGTATACCCTTATCAGAGCAGTCCTAACTAATGTATGCAATCCCTATCTGATGTATTTAAAAACCTGATCATCTGTATATAACCTGTGTGAACAGGGTTCAGAGAGGAAAAATCCATGTGTGCATACAGGGTAGAACAGCTATTGTGCAGATAGCCCAAGAGGAGTGGTGGAACTCCCCAGTCTTGTAGACACAAGAAAACAATTATGGAAACAGGAACACATGGGCTACTTGCACAGTGAACAAGTCTGTATGATCATGTTCACACACCACCAAGAAACCTGAAGACACAAAAGAGAATAGTAAAACCAAAAACACTCAGTTTGAAAAAATGTTGCAGTAATCCGCAAGTGCTAGTAAAAGATGTAAAAAACAGGGTATTTGGTTGATACGTTTTTTGCAAAAAATGTATACTAAGCTGCTCTACCAATCTTCACGGTATACCCTTATCAGAGCAGTCCTAACTAATGTATGCAATCCCTATCTGATGTATTTAAAAACCTGATCATCTGTATATAACCTGTGTGAACAGGGTTCAGAGAGGAAAAATCCATGTGTGCATACAGGGTAGAACAGCTATTGTGCAGATAGCCCAAGAGGAGTGGTGGAACTCCCCAGTCTTGTAGACACAAGAAAACAATTATGGAAACAGGAACACATGGGCTACTTGCACAGTGAACAAGTCTGTATGATCATGTTCACACACCACCAAGAAACCTGAAGACACAAAAGAGAATAGTAAAACCAAAAACACTCAGTTTGAAAAAATGTTGCAGTAATCCGCAAGTGCTAGTAAAAGATGTAAAAAACAGGGTATTTGGTTGATACGTTTTTTGCAAAAAATGTATACTAAGCTGCTCTACCAATCTTCACGGTATACCCTTATCAGAGCAGTCCTAACTAATGTATGCAATCCCTATCTGATGTATTTAAAAACCTGATCATCTGTATATAACCTGTGTGAACAGGGTTCAGAGAGGAAAAATCCATGTGTGCATACAGGGTAGAACAGCTATTGTGCAGATAGCCCAAGAGGAGTGGTGGAACTCCCCAGTCTTGTAGACACAAGAAAACAATTATGGAAACAGGAACACATGGGCTACTTGCACAGTGAACAAGTCTGTATGATCATGTTCACACACCACCAAGAAACCTGAAGACACAAAAGAGAATAGTAAAACCAAAAACACTCAGTTTGAAAAAATGTTGCAGTAATCCGCAAGTGCTAGTAAAAGATGTAAAAAACAGGGTATTTGGTTGATACGTTTTTTGCAAAAAATGTATACTAAGCTGCTCTACCAATCTTCACGGTATACCCTTATCAGAGCAGTCCTAACTAATGTATGCAATCCCT
This sequence comes from Ranitomeya imitator, assembly GCF_032444005.1. Classification (NCBI taxonomy): domain Eukaryota; kingdom Metazoa; phylum Chordata; class Amphibia; order Anura; family Dendrobatidae; genus Ranitomeya; species Ranitomeya imitator. The sequence continues at coordinate 184,298,248 of NC_091286.1, read as the reverse complement.
ATCTGATGTATTTAAAAACCTGATCATCTGTATATAACCTGTGTGAACAGGGTTCAGAGAGGAAAAATCCATGTGTGCATACAGGGTAGAACAGCTATTGTGCAGATAGCCCAAGAGGAGTGGTGGAACTCCCCAGTCTTGTAGACACAAGAAAACAATTATGGAAACAGGAACACATGGGCTACTTGCACAGTGAACAAGTCTGTATGATCATGTTCACACACCACCAAGAAACCTGAAGACACAAAAGAGAATAGTAAAACCAAAAACACTCAGTTTGAAAAAATGTTGCAGTAATCCGCAAGTGCTAGTAAAAGATGTAAAAAACAGGGTATTTGGTTGATACGTTTTTTGCAAAAAATGTATACTAAGCTGCTCTACCAATCTTCACGGTATACCCTTATCAGAGCAGTCCTAACTAATGTATGCAATCCCTATCTGATGTATTTAAAAACCTGATCATCTGTATATAACCTGTGTGAACAGGGTTCAGAGAGGAAAAATCCATGTGTGCATACAGGGTAGAACAGCTATTGTGCAGATAGCCCAAGAGGAGTGGTGGAACTCCCCAGTCTTGTAGACACAAGAAAACAATTATGGAAACAGGAACACATGGGCTACTTGCACAGTGAACAAGTCTGTATGATCATGTTCACACACCACCAAGAAACCTGAAGACACAAAAGAGAATAGTAAAACCAAAAACACTCAGTTTGAAAAAATGTTGCAGTAATCCGCAAGTGCTAGTAAAAGATGTAAAAAACAGGGTATTTGGTTGATACGTTTTTTGCAAAAAATGTATACTAAGCTGCTCTACCAATCTTCACGGTATACCCTTATCAGAGCAGTCCTAACTAATGTATGCAATCCCTATCTGATGTATTTAAAAACCTGATCATCTGTATATAACCTGTGTGAACAGGGTTCAGAGAGGAAAAATCCATGTGTGCATACAGGGTAGAACAGCTATTGTGCAGATAGCCCAAGAGGAGTGGTGGAACTCCCCAGTCTTGTAGACACAAGAAAACAATTATGGAAACAGGAACACATGGGCTACTTGCACAGTGAACAAGTCTGTATGATCATGTTCACACACCACCAAGAAACCTGAAGACACAAAAGAGAATAGTAAAACCAAAAACACTCAGTTTGAAAAAATGTTGCAGTAATCCGCAAGTGCTAGTAAAAGATGTAAAAAACAGGGTATTTGGTTGATACGTTTTTTGCAAAAAATGTATACTAAGCTGCTCTACCAATCTTCACGGTATACCCTTATCAGAGCAGTCCTAACTAATGTATGCAATCCCTATCTGATGTATTTAAAAACCTGATCATCTGTATATAACCTGTGTGAACAGGGTTCAGAGAGGAAAAATCCATGTGTGCATACAGGGTAGAACAGCTATTGTGCAGATAGCCCAAGAGGAGTGGTGGAACTCCCCAGTCTTGTAGACACAAGAAAACAATTATGGAAACAGGAACACATGGGCTACTTGCACAGTGAACAAGTCTGTATGATCATGTTCACACACCACCAAGAAACCTGAAGACACAAAAGAGAATAGTAAAACCAAAAACACTCAGTTTGAAAAAATGTTGCAGTAATCCGCAAGTGCTAGTAAAAGATGTAAAAAACAGGGTATTTGGTTGATACGCCCATGTGTTCCTGTTTCCACCTCCAGAGAGCTGCAGTATCAACTTGCTGCAGATGCTGTCACTGTGCATCGGTCAACTATAAAACGCACTTTGCACAAGGAGAAGCTTTATGGGAGAGTGATGCGAAAGAAGCAGCTTCTGCAAGCATGCCACAAACAGAGTCGGCTGAGGTATGCAAAAGCACATTTGGAGAAGCCAATTTCTTTTTGGAAGAAGGTCCTGTGGACTGATGAAACCAAGATTGAGTTGGTTGGTCATACAAAAAGCCAAAAAAACACAGCATTCCAAGAAAAACACTTGCTACCCACAGTAAAATTTGGTGGAGGTTCCATCATGCTTTGGGGCTGTGTGGCCAATGCCAGCAAGGGGAATCTAGTTTAAGTTGAGGGACGCATGGATTCCTCTCAGTATCAGCAGATTCTTGACAATAATGTTCATGAATCAGTGACAAAATTGAAGTTACACAGGGGATGGATCTTTCAGCAAGACAATGATCCAAAACACCGCTCCAAATCTACTCAGGCATTTATGCAGAGGAACAATTACACTGTTCTGGAATGGCCATCCCAGTCCCCAGACCTGAATATCATTGAACATCTGTGGGATCATTTGAAGAGGGCTGTCCATGCTCGGCGACCATCAAACTTAACTGAACTGGAATTGTTTTGTAAAGCGGAATATTCAAAAATACCTTCATCCAGGATCCAGGAACTCATTAAAAGCTACAGGAAGCGACTAGAGGTTGTTATTTTTGCAAAAGGAGGATCTACTAAATATTAATGTCACTTTTCTGGTGGGGTGCCCATACTTATGCACCTGTCAAATCTTGTTTGAATGCAGATTGCACATTTTCTGCTAGTACAATAAACCTCATTTCAAGGCAGAAACATTACTGTGTCCAACAGTTATTAGATATATGAAACTGAAATAGCTGTTGCAAAAAAACAATTTTTATAAAACATTAAGCTTAAGATTAATAGGGGTGCCCAAACTTTTTCATATGATGTGAGGGGCAACATGAGAGATGTCAGGGGGAAAATGAGAGAAGTGAGGTGCTGCTGCAGTATGAGGCTGTGTATAGAAAAGAATGAGGCGCTGCAGGTGGTGGCTGTTAGTGATGAGCAAGCATGCTCGCCACTACTCGGTACTCGCCCGAGTATCACGGTACTCGGTGTACTCAGCGAGCTTTCCGCCTTTACATTTTGGCGTATTTTAGAGCGCCAATGAACATGCAATACCAGACATTTTTTTGAGCAAGAATCGGTAACAACTGAAGTGGGTTCTACTTCTCAGAATGAATATTATAATCTTACATTTAATGAACAATGTGCACTAAAAAGGTTAAATGATCTAAATATGCTTAGTGTATCTATTCATAAAGATGTAAATCAAGCAAAACATTTAAAGACAAAAAATCCATTGTTCTACCCTATCCAATCGAGAGTTGATTGTATGGACAGATTTCAAGCTGTTATTGAACGTGAATTGAGATCTCTAGATATGTCTGTTCAACAAAAATTAGAAATATGGAAGAAATAACTATAAAAAAGCGGATAAGGGTTGCTTACTTGTGGTTATGGACATATCTACATATTAAGATCAAATAAATTGCTTGTTGAATGATAGAGCCTACAGTTTCCTTTAAAAATGAATTATTCCATTTGGTGGATGATAGTGTAGCATTGAGTATAACTAAAACGCAGATGGAATATCTGAAAATTAACCATCCTGTTATACCTACAATGTATGGTTTACCTAAAGTCCACAAAGAGATTTCACCTCCTCCGATGCGTCCTATTATATCTGGGATGGGTTCCCTTATGGAACATCTAAGTCAATGGATAGACTCTTTGTTGCAGCCTTTAGTCATGAGAGTCCCAGGATTTCTTAGAGACTCTAAAGATGTATTGCATCAATTATCTAATACTATATGGAGGGATAATTTTCATTGGATAGGCTGTGATGTCATTTCTCTTTATACATGTATACCACAGAATGTCATTATTCAAGCGCTGGAATTTCATCTGCACAAATATAGCAATTATACTAGTGATCTGTGTAATTTCATTATGCAAGCTATATATTTTTTAATGACTCACAACTATTTTTCCTTTGATCAACAGTTTTTTCTCCAATGCAAGGGAGTTTCCATGGGAGGTAAACACTCACCCTCCGTGGCCAATTTGGCTTTGTCCTATTGGGAGGAATTGATTCTGTATTCTGATGATAATCCGTTTTTGCTGGACATATTCTGGTATGGCAGATACATCGACGATATGCTCCTCATTTGGAGTGGCGATGTGTCTGCCATACCAGAACTTTTGAGTTATTTTAACTCTAACAAATTCAATCTTCGTTTCACATGTAGCACTGATTTTCATGTGAATTCTTTTTTGGACTTGACTCTACGTGGTACTGTGGGTGATGTGATTACCACTTCCACATATTGTAAATCACTATCAGGTAACAGCATTTTACACGCTTCCAGCAGTCATCCGAGACACACCATCAAATTAATACCAGTAGGTGAATTAACTAGGATCACCAGAAACTGTAACGATGCCACTATTCTTAGGCAGGAAATTGATTCATGTTGTGAGAGATTGGGAAAGGGGTTATTCTAACTGGTCCCTTGATAGAGCAAAGAATATTGTTAAACTGAAAAAACGGTGTGATATGTTGATGCCAAGAGACAAAATTAATAATGGTAGTGAGAATCAGAAAATAATTTGTTCTGTGAAATACAGTTCTCAATACAATAGTATAAAGTCTCTTATTTTAAAAAATATTCCTATTTTATACGAAGATGAGATTTTATCTACTATTTTATCTTCAGGATGTCAAGTGGTAGGAAATAAAGCCACAACCTTATCTGACATTCTTTCCCCAAGTTTTTTCAATTCTGGCAACACTTCTTGTACCTGGTTGCATCACACTGGTTTTTACCGCTGCGATGCTTCTAGATGCAGAACTTGTGTTCATTCTATTATTGCACATTCTTTCCATGATAGTGGCAATAGACAAGAATTTAAGATACAACAGCTGATTAACTGTAATAGTAAAAATGTGGTGTATATGATCACATGCATAAAATGCAATTTGAGCTATATAGGATGCACTACTTGTATGCTTAAAATCCGCATCTCAGAGCATATTACTGATATTCTTGTTTTCACTAATAGTAATCGTTCTATGTCTCATGCATCTAAGCATTTTGTTACCTGTCATCAGAGGAGTACGGCATTCTTACGGGTTATCGGCATTGAGAAACTTACGCTGTCAGCCAGAGGAGGAGACTTCAAAAGACGCTTAACCCCGTAGTGACAGAGCAATATTGGTACTTAATGACCGAGCCAATTTTTACAATTCTGACCACTGTCACTTTATGAGGTTATAACTCGGGAACGCTTCAACGCATCCTGCTGATTCAGAGAATGTTTTTTCGTGACATATTGTACTTCATGTTAGTGGTAACATTTCTTCGATATTACTTGCGGTGATTTTTTTTTTTTAAGAAAAAGAAAATTTGGCGAAAATTTTGAAAATTTAGCAATTTTCAAACTTTGAATTTTTATGCCCTTACATCAGAGAGATATGTCACACAAAATGGTCAATAAATAACATTTCCCATATGTCTACTTTACATTAGCACAATTTTGGAAACTTTTTTTTATTAGGGAGTTATAAAGTATATAAAGTAGAGCCTAAAAAAATTAAAAATCATTTTTTTTTCACAAAAATGATTTTTCACCCCCATTTTTTTATTTTCCCAATGGTAGCAAGAGAAATTGGACCCCAAAAGTTGCTGTGCAATTTGTACTATGTCGATACCCCGTATGTGGGGGTAAACCTCTGTTTGGGTGCAAAGTGGAGCTCAGAAGGGAAGGAGCGCCATTTGACTTTTTCAACACAGAATTCCCTGGAATTGAGATCGGATACCATGTCGCGTTTGGAGAGCCGCTGATGTGCCTAAACAGTGGAAACCCCCCACAAGTGACCTTATTTGGGAAACTAAACCCCCTAAGGAACTTATCTAGGTGTGTGGTCAACACTTTGAACCCCCAAGTGCTTCACACAAGTTTATAACATAGAGCCGAAAAAATTAAAAATCATTTTTTTTCACAAAAATGATCTTTTCACCCCCAATTCTTTATTTTCCCAAGGGTAGCAAGCAAAATTGGACCCCAAAAGTTGTTGTGCAATTTGTCCTGAGTATGTCGATACCCTGTATGTGGGGGTAAACCTCTGTTTGGGCGCACAGTGGAGCTCAGAAGGGAAGGGTTTGACTTTTTAATCTCTTAAAGGGAAGGTGCCACCAGTTTTTTTGTATTTTGTTTTTTTGTGAAATTAAGCTTAAAATAGTAATTAAAATGTATTAATGCAATGTTTGCACTGTTTGCAAACATTTCTATATGAAAAATATTATATATTTTTCTACAAATATACATATTTACCACTAGGGGGAGCATTTTCCGTTTTAGACCTCAAGCAGCTATAGTAAGATTTAGCAGCTCTGCCCCAGGGATATTAGACCACCCAAAAGGGGAGGGAAATGGTGATGTCAGCAGTTACTGCCCCAACAGTAAGAATGAAGAGCAGCATCACAGGGCAGCACCATTTTGTGTGTGACTGCCCTGTGATCTGCTATCACCAGCAGTTACTGCATCAGAGGCACAGCTTGTTTACACAGGAGCAGAACACAGTGGGCTCAGCAGCATCTGGACCCAAGAAGAGTGAAGACATGTGGTGTGCATGGAGCAGCATTGGGAGCTGTCTGGGAGCTCCAGCTCTGCAGTGAATAGCCAGGCATTATGGAGGGAGGGGAGAGATGCATTGTATGGCTAAGGCCGGGGTCACACTAGACCGCAATACGGACGAGTGCAATGCGATAAAAAATCGCATAGCGCTCGTCCCAATGTTAATCTATGGGGCAGCTCCCATCATCCGATATTTTCTCGGCCGTATTCCGGATCCGAGTGAAATCGCAGCATGCTGCAATTCTCAGCGTATCTCGGCCGAGAATCGCCAATGAAAGTCTATGGGGGTGAGAAAAAATAGCACAGCACACGGACCATCAGTGTGACGTGCGAGAAATTCTCAGGCATTGTGCAGGTGACAGGAAAGGCTCAGCCATTATTTGCTCATTTTGCAAGTGTGTGAGAAAATCTCACCATACGGATGCCATACGGATGTCACACGGATCATTGGATGCGAGAAAATCGCATCCTCGCACTGCACACGGATCACTGTTTTGGTAACATTTGTGCGATTCTCGTCCATCAAAAACGGACCTTTTTTTATACGTTGTGTGTGTCCCCGGCCTAAGAGTGACTGATGGGAGAGAAAGAGACGTGAAGTATGATGAGTGAGACACATATGGAGTGTGATGGGGAGATACACATTGAGGCTGTGTGCACACGTTCAGGATTTTTCGCATTTTTTTGCGTTTGTTCGCTATAAAAATGTGATAAAAACAATTTAAAAATGCATACATCATTTATAATGCATTCCGCATTTTTTGTGCATATGTTGCGTTTTTTCTGGGGGAAAAACACATCGCAGTAAAAAACGCAACATGTTCTGCGCATGTCGTGTCTCCTCCTTTGATGTGGGCTCCGGCGGTGAGCCCACATCAAAGTCACGACATGTCGGCTGTTTTGTACAGCTGACATGTGCGCGCAATAGCGGCAGGTGAAATCGCAATTCACCCACCGCTATTAACCTGTTAAATGCCGCTGTCAAATGCTGACAGCGGCATTTAACTACCGCTTCCAGCCGCGCGGCCAGAAATTAGCGCATCGTCCACCCCGTCACATGATCGGGGGTCAGCGATACGTCAGAATGGTATCCATAGAGGTCCTTGAGACCTCTATAGTTACTGATGCCGGCCTGCTGTGAGCGCCCCCCTGTGGTCGGCGCTCATAGCAAGCCTGTAATTCAGCTACGGAGCAGCAATCTGATGATCGCTGCTATGTAGCTGAGCCGATCGAGTTGTGCCAGCTTCTAGTTTCCCATGGAGGCTATTGATGCATGGCAAATGTAAAAAAAACTGTTTTTAAAAATATGAAAAAAAATAAAAATTTAAGTTTAAATCACCCCCCTTTTGCCCCATCAAAAATAAAACAATAAAAAAATCAAACCTACACATATTTAGTATCGCCGCGTTCAGAATCGCCCAATCTGTCAATAAAAAAAACATGACTGACATGTGCCCGCAATAGCGGCGGGTGAGATCGCGATTCAACCGTTCCTCTGTATGTGTTTTCCGTCCGGCGGAAACAGCTGTTTTGACGGATCCTGCAAAAAACGGATGAAACGTGTGGCCATCCGGCGCTAATACAACTCAATGAGAAAATAACGGATCCGGCGAAAAAAAACTTATCTGGCAGAAAAAAAAGTAAATTGTGGAAAAAAAACGGATCTGGCATGAAAAAACGGATCCGGCGGAAAAAACTGATCTGGCAGAAAAAAAAGGAACTTGTGGAAAAAAATGGATCCGGCGGAAAAAAACGGATTAGGCGGGAAAAAAAGGATCCGATGGAAAAAAAACTGATCTGACAGAAAAAAAAGTAAATTGTGGAAAAAAACGGATCAGGCGGGAAAAAAAGGATCCGATGGAAAAAACTGATCTGGCAGAGAAAAAAGAAAATTGTGGAAAAAAACGGATCAGGCGGGAAAAAAAGGATCCGATGGAAAAAACTGATCTGGCAGAGAAAAAAGAAAATTGTGGAAAAAAACGGATCTGGCGGGAAAAAACGGATCAGGCGGGAAAAAAAAGGATCCGATGGAAAAAAAACTGATCTGACAGAAAAAAAAGGAAATTGTGGAAAAAAACGGATCAGGCGGGAAAAAAAGGATCCGATGGAAAAAAAACCTGATCTGGCAGAAAAAAAAGGAAATTGTGGAAAAAACGGATCCGGCGGGAAAAAACGGATCCGGCGGGATTTAACGGATCCAGCAGGAAAAAATGGATCCGGCGGGAAAAAACGGATCCGGCGGAAAAAAACGGATCCGGCGGGAAAAAATGGATCCGGTGGAAAAAACGGATCTGGCGGAAAAAAACAGATTCTGCAAATGTGCTCGCAGGATGCGTTTTTTTCCCATAAACTTGTATTAGCGACAGATCGTGACGGATGGCCACACGTCGCGTGGTCGCGTCCGTCGTGCAACGGATCCGTCGTGTTTTGGCGGACCGTCGGCACGAAAAAACGTTCAAGTGAACTTTTTTTGTCCAGCGCGTCCGCCATTTTCTACCGCGCATGCGCTGCCAAAACTCTGCCCCCTCCTTCCAGACTTCAGAATGGGCAGTGGATGTGTTGAAAAACTGCATCCGCTGCCCACGTCGGGCACAAATTTCACAACGTGCGTCGGTACGTCAGCCCGACGCATAGCGACGGACTCGTACCGACGCAAGTGTGAAAGAGGCCTTTATGAGGGTTGAATTAAAAAAAAACAAAAAAAACCACGCGGGCGCCCGTGCAATTTTCTGTGCCAGAGGGGGGAAGCCAACGGCCAGGGGCCAATATCTGTAGCCTGCTATGAATATCAGCCCGCAGCTGTCTGCATAGCCTTTACTGGCTATTAAAATAGGGGGACCCCCCAAAAAAAAATTGCGTGGGGTCCCCCTATATTTTATAGCCAGAAAGGCTACGCAGACAGCTGCAGGCTGATATTCATAGCCTAGAGAGGGGCCATGGATATTGCCCCCCCCCCGGCCCGGGCTACAAATACCAGTCCGCAGCCGCCCCAGAAATTGCGCCAATTCCGGCACTTAGCCCCTCTCTTCCCACTCCTGTGTAGCGGTGGGATATGGGGTAATAAGGGGTTAATGTCACCTTGCTATTGTAAGGTGACATTAAGCCGGGTTAATAACCGAGAGGCGTCAATAAGACGCCTATCCGTTATTAATCCAATAGTAAGAAAGGGTTAAAAAAAACACGCACACATTTGGAAAAAAGTATTTTAATATTCTTCATTTCACCATACTTACCATACTTCAGCGCCTGCAAAAAACGTAAAATAATAAACCGTATACTACCTGTCCGCCGTAGTCCAATTAATATCGAGTGTCCCACGACGATCTCCCTATAGAACAGTGACATCGGGTGATGTCACTGCTCTATAGGACCCTCAGTGACACACTGACCGGAGACAATGGTTCCTGTAATGCATCACTGAGGTTACCTTAGGACAAGGTCTCACTTTATGGCAATTGCTGCCTGGGAAAAATTCTCGTACAGCAATGGCATAAAGTGAGACTAGGGACTTTTTTTTTTACAGTGGCGGGGGAATACAGTGGTGGAAGGATACCTTCCTGCTGTCATTGTGTTCCTGGAGCCCCTAGATAGCAGTCGCATTATCTGATGCTGCTGCTCTCCACGGGAGATCGCCGTGGGACACTCATGGATTTCTGCGGACAGGGAGTATATTGGTTGTTTGTTTTTTTAATATTTTTTTTACAGATGACACTGGCTTCGGGGAACAAAGTGACAAGTAATGGTGAGTATGAAATCTATGTTTAATGTACTGTATGTCATGTATGTATTGTATGAATGTATTGTATGTAGCATGTATGTAGCATGTATGTATGGAGTATTTTTTTTTTTTCATTCAACACATTAGCCGGATGATGGGACTATTACTGTCCCATAATTGGCTAATGTGTCAATCACTGTCATTGTAGCAGGCATCGTCCGATGGGACTTGTAGTCCCATCGGACGATGCTTGCATACACGCACAGAGATCCCCCCACGCCGCAGAGACCCCCCCACGCCGCACAGAGAAGAGAGATCCCCCACGCCGCACAGAGACCCCCCATGCCGCAGAGACCCCCCCACGCCGCACAGAGAAGAGAGATCCCCCACGCCGCACAAAGACCCCCCACGCCGCAGAGACCCCCCCACGCCGCACAGACTCCCCCACGCTGCACAGAGAGGGAGAGCGACACAGGGGGAGAGTGCAGTTTACCGGAGATCACTGGGACTCTGTGCAAGTGGGGAGGCGGAGACAGAGCAGGGGGAAGCACACAGGGCAGAGTGTGAGAGCAGAGGATGTCTGCCCAGAACCTGCAGTGCCTGGAGTACAGAGGAGAAGTGAGGGCTTCTTCTCTCCTGTGATAGAGAGCAAGTGGAGCTCGGCAGATAGCACAGGGCTCTAATAAAATGGCAGCTAGTCACACCTACAGCAGTGAGTTGTGCAGCCCACAGAGGCGTGCCCAGCTCACTGCTAATGCTGCTGCAATGTTACAGATAGGGTCCGAGCCGGTCTATTATCTCCTATGTCCATGGGGTGCCGTAATCTGACACTGATAGTGACGTACTACTGCTGCAAAACCAAGATGTCAGCCCCCAGTGCATTCTTTCTACTCATATATCACACGAAATCTGTTTTACATGCATTCAAATCTGGGTTATAACAGCATGTTATGCTACATTACATTGATTAATTAATGATCTACAAACGCGGTACCTTCCCTTTAATTGTGAGAGCGGATACCATTTTAGGTTTGTAGATGTGCCTAACAGCAGAAACCCCCCACAACTGACCCCAATTTGGAAACTACACCCCTCAAAGATTTTAATCAGGGGTATATTGAGCAATTTGAACCCACATGTACGACACAGAGCTTGATAACATTAGGTCGTCATATTGAAAAAAATGATTTTTTTCCACGAAAATCTTGTTTTAGACCTGAATGTCTCACTTTTTGTTTTAGAAATAACATCACAAAGTGGACCCCACAATTCGTTACCCACTTTATTATGAGCGCAGTGATATCCCATATGTAGTCAAAAAGTTCTGTTTGGACAAATGGCAGGGCTTGGACAGGAAGGGGCACAATGAGACAAATTTGGCTTTATTTGAAATAGATTGTTATACTGGCAGAGCCTGTATGGTTCAAGAGCAACAGAAATCCCCCATAAATGTCTTTTTTTTTTTATAAATTGTACCCTCTAGTCTATATATCTAGGGAGGTAATGAGTAGTTTGATGCCACCATTTTTTATGCAGTTGATGCAACACAAGCTTGAAGATTTACAATTTGCATTTTTTCACTGTCTTTTTTATGATTCTTTTTTGTAAGTTCTGAGGAACATACCTCCAATTTTATTTCACTAGTTTTTAAGTGTTCAGAAATATATCCAATATGGCACCAACGTGAGTGCTGGTGACAAAGCAGTGTCTATAATAGATGGCACACCATTTGGTCTTTAGGGTGAAATTGAAGATCCAGGACCCATTCAAAGCTTCTAGAGACATTGAGCAAAAAGGAAAATCCTTCCAGGAATTATTACTCACAGAGAGAGGCATGCTCCTAAAACGCATTGGCTGACTATAAAATTGGTCTTGCTAACAAAACAATTGTCCCGCATTTGCATATATTGTAGCAGGAAGAATAAACTGTATTGGAATGAAGGGCAAAATGTGTAGGAAAATGCAGCCAACTATGTGGCAAAGCGGAGTTTGTTCCAAAGATGAAAGAACACCATCAGGGCTAGAATGGCAGACACTTTCAGACTGGTCGTACAACGTCCTTTTAGCTCCATCAATCCCTATATGAGAGACGAATGTGCCAATAGATGTGGTACACCATAGCAAGCTCCCACCCGTCAAGGTCAGAAACGCTATATGCACAAAACAACCAGTTCTCTATAGAAAGTATTGTCTGGTACCAGAGGTTCAGCAAGAACCATAAAGTAAAGCCCATAGTGTATAAGTACGGAACTTCCTAATTTTTTAGAAATCCTACAATAAAATGATCATGCCCGTATCATCAACATAAATATAAGTAATATAAATGGAAGCCAAAGTTTTGTGTAGCAAGACAGTCGTAAAAACAGTCAAAGTTAGATAAATGGTCAAAAATGTTTGTGAGTAATCAAGTCCTAGAATTCATTTTCAGATGATCTCACTTTTCAAGATCATTTCTGGGGTCCACATTCTAACACTTATTGACATATGTACATGGACGAGAATTTGTTGGAATAGTAGTTTGGTATGGGATTGATCGAGTCCTAGAATTTTCAGATGACCTGCCTTTGCAAGAACATTTGTGGGGCCCACACTCTAGAGCGTACAGACGTGGGTACGTGGATGAGAATTTGTTGGGATTGTACTTTGGTATGGGATTGATCAAGTTCTGGAATTAATTGTGAAATGGGGTAAAATGGGATCTACTAATTAAAATATTCTTTATTAATTGTTTCAAATTGTTCTACTGGGGCCACTAAGCAGAAAATAAAAATTACTGAAAAAACTAATAATTGTAGGTGGCGTGGTAGGTCTCAAAACAGGGGGAGATACAAAGGCCTGGTTGGGATGGGCATGTGAGGCAATAGAATCAGGAATCACTCCGTGTGCCATGCTTTCTGCAAACTCGGCATCTTTTTTGAGGATACCTTTGTGTGGGAGTGACAGGGACAGGGTGAGGAAAATGGTGTTCTGAAAGTCTCAGGGAATCCTCAGAGTCGAAGGCTTCCCCCGGTGCCATTGACACAAATATGAGGCTCTCTACAACTTTTTCCTGAAAGTGCAGGAACGTAAGTGGTCCTTGGGACTTTTTATACAGGACAAAGCTGTTATATGTGGCAGTTTGAATAAGGTAGATTGCCACCTTTTTATACCACGCCCTGGTCTTCCTCTTGACCAGGTATGGTTGCAAAACCTGGTCTGACAAGTCTACGCCACCCATATGTTTGTTATAGTCTGTGACACAGACTGGTTTTTCCTTGTCCCTGGGGGCAGCCCTCTCTCTGACCGTCACAGTGGTGTCCGCATGCAGTGTGGAAAGCATGTAGACGTCCTTCCTGTCTTTCCACTTCACTGCAAGAAGTTGGTCACTTGCGAGTGAGAATAACGCCCCCCTCTCCAAACGTCTGTACACCAACTGTGACGGAAACCCCACTCTGTTTTTCCGCACTGTCCCACAGGCCCCTGTATTTGCAGCATGGAGGGATTTGTATACGGGGATGCTCGTGTAGTAGTTGTCAGTATACACGTGGTACCCTTGATGGAGAAAGGGCATCATTAGCTCCCAGACAATTTTGCCTGGGATAGCAATTGTCTGGGGGCAGTTTGGGGGGTTTATTTGGCGGTCCCTACCTTCATAAATTAGGAAGGTGGACGTGTACCCTGATGAGCTCTCGCATGTTTTGTATAATTTTATGCCGTATTTGGCTCTCTTGGAAAGAATAAATTGGCGGAATGACAGACGGCCCTTGTAGCTCATCAAGGACTCGTCGACTGCCACATTTTGCTCTGGGGTATAGGAATTTAGAAACAAAGTTTTTTGGAGGGAAATTAGGGGTCTCAATTTATTTAACCGATCGTAGTTGGGGTCAGTTCTTGGGGGAGCTTGGGAATTGTCACTGAAGTGGAGGAATCTCATCAGGGCTTCGTAACGGACTCGGGACATGACGGCTGCAAATACAGGGGTACAGTGGACAGCTTTTGTAAGAGTAAGAGCGGAGTGTGGTTTTTTTTTACTAAACCCATATTCAAGGTGAGGCCTAAGAATTTTTTTTATTTCGGGGACATTTGTGGGGATCCAGGAACGGGAATGAAAGGCAGTGGGTTTTTGGGAAATATATTGCCGGGCATATAGGTTTGTTTGGTGGACGATTAATTGCAGGACTTCGGGGCTAATGAAAATTTGCAAAAAATCAATAGGGGTAAAATTGGCGACATCTACTCTTATTCCAGGGGCTGCAGAAAAAGGGGGAATTTGAGGGGAAAATGAGGTGTCATTATACCACAGCGGTGGGGGACTGCAGTACTTGGTCCTGCCTCTGAAGCTTCATAAGTGACGACCGACTCCACTACCACCAGGCTGCGGGATCCCGTGGAGGAAGAGTCGTCATCACTGTCTGAAAGCTGCTCGGCTTCAGAGGCAGATTCTGTTTCACTGCCGGAGCAAAGCAGGCTGCAAGCTTGTTCCGTGCTGAAAGTTCTGTGGGCCATTTTACTTATTTCCTCTGCTAACCCTAATATGTGTAACCCTAACCCTACTGTGTAACCCTAACCCTAATATGCGTAACCCTAAACCTAATATGCGTAACCCTAAGATGCGTAAACCTAACCCTTATATGCGTAACCCTAATATGCGTAACCCTATCCCTAAAAAAATTTAAAAAACATTATTAGAAAAAAAATTATATATATATTTTCTATAATCCTCTGCTGATGATGCAGGGATTACGGAGAACGGGGGTGGGTAAATGGGATGCTGGCGGATGCAGAAAATATGTTTTTGATAACTGACAGGGCAGCACTTGAAATGTAGTCTCTCTCTTCTCTCCCAGAACAACTACAAGGAGAGAAGAGAGAGGTACAGCCCAAGTGCTGCCATATTTATCAAATATTAGGGGTTTTGATCACTGTGATAGGACTTATCACAGTAATCAAAACCCAGCAGCCAATGAGAAAATTCTCACTGGTTGCTGGGTGTCTGCTGGCAGATCTTGGCGGGCGCACTGCGCATGCGCCCGCCATTTTCTTCCAGCAAAGAAGAAGGGGGGCCGGGAGCTGTGGGCTCAGGACCAGGGACCATGGACTAATTGGTATCGTGGGGGGCTCGGGGGACTCTATTTCTCTCCCTTCTGATGTGCGATCACATCAGAGGTGAGAGAAATGCAAAGCAAACTTTTTTTTTACATATATATGCTATATGGAGCGATCGCAACCCCGGGGGTCTGTAAAGACCGACCCCGGGGGTCTGTAAAAACCGACCCCAATACACTGGCGGGGGAAGCTAGATTTTGGCGGGCGCATCTGCACATTCGCCCGCCATTTTGGAGCCCGGAGGAGACGGAGGAGGGTCGGGGACCGGGGGGGCAAATTTTTCGGTACATAAGGTACCAAGGGGGGCTCGGGGGACCCTATTTCTTTCCCCTCTAATGTGCGATCACATCAGAGGGGAGAGAAAGTAAACACAAGTCAGAATTTTTCTTTTTTGCGATCGCTGGTAAACGGTTAATTACCGGCGATCGCAAAAGCGGGATCGGTAAAAACCGACCCGAATCATGTTCTCTGGGGTCTTGGCTACCCCCGGCAGCCGAGACTCCGAAGAAAATCGGAACTCTAAGGGGCGCTATTTACTTTTTTCACAGCGCCGTTAATTAACGGCGCTGTGGTTTAAGTACCCTTAATGACCGCCGTTAAAAGGCGTATTGGCGGTCGTTAAGGGGTTAATGACGCGTGAAGCCTATTGGATGTTCTGCTTCAATACCTGCTATCCTGCAGGCTTGAATGCTCGTAAAGAAATTATGTTCCACTATTAAGATACAACTTCTGTATATTTTGTATGTATCTTCTTGTGTATCTGTGTGTCAGTTTTCACATTTTTTCCTTATTTTTTCTTTGTTATCATGTTTTTATATTGCACGAATTAATGAATGTGTCATGTGATAGGTAAATCCATTATGATTGGGTGCAGTCAGTATTTAACTATGCTATCACGTATATGGAGGAGCTTTGAGAAAGAACATGTTATTGTTCGAAACACGTAGCCTGCTGCTACTCACTTTTCTGTGAACCATGTCATTGGACTTTTTATTTTACTCTCAATAAATTAGGATAGTTTTGGAAGCTGCATCTTTCCTTCTGTTTGCCCTGTTTTTCCACGTGATGACTACACGGCATCCGGGCTTCCCCACAACACATGCCTAGCAGGTGAGCTGGTTTTCACCATTTTTTCTATTATCTGCAATGCACGGTGATACCGCAGCCATCTTTGTTGTGGTATTACAGTGATTGGCTGGCCACACAGCATCATCAGATCTATAAGAGACCGGACGCCGCCCTGATCCGTGCATTCAGCTCTGGACTCAGCTAGTGTAGAGAGAGCTGCTGCTGAGATAGGGTCAGATTCGTTCTTTTATTAGTTAGTGTGGGTCTACTATTGTTCAATCCCCAAATCCGGACCAACAGTCCTTTTTAGGGCTAATTCGGGGGTACATAGATTGCAGCGCTAGGTAGGCAGGGGAGTCTATGTGCGCTAATCCACATCAGTGCAAGGCCTGCAGGCACTGTATGTGAGTATATAGATCTCACTGCATACCTCAAAAGGCTCCATTACTGTCTGCTGCTGCGTATTTTATATATACCTAGCTGTAGGTATCCGTGGCTAGTATTTTTTTTTTTTGCACCTTATACCTGCTAATTATATTACAAAGCAATCCATAGCCCCCTTTTTTCTACATTTATTTGCTTGATCACACTGCAGACTATAGCCAGGTCATTTTAACACAAGAGCGTGAAAATCTAACAATTTAAACAGGTTTTTTTTGTCCCAGGCATCAGATGTGAGTGCGCAGAAAATTCTGGCCTTTTTTTGGTACTATAATATTTTTTGGAGTGTCATACAACATTTTTGGACACCATTTTGCTGACCACAAAATCGTTAGCAGGCCCAAAAATAATTAGCTACAGTTCTTATATTTATCACTGTGATTTGTACGCCACACGCAACGCATCTAATTGCCATAAATATTTAACAATTTTAGTGCTAACATTTTTTTTTTGTGTCATAGCCTACTTAGGCTACATTCACATTTGCGTCTTGTGACGCAGCGTCGCCGACGCAACGCACGACGCATTAGGAATGCACAATAAAACGCAACGTTCTCGACGCATGCGTTAAACGCATGCATCGAAAAACGCAGCGCTCTTGGTGCGTTTTTGTGAAAAACGCAGCGTTTTTCGACGCATGCGTTGTCAAACAATGATGTCATTTTCCACCCAAAAACATGAATAAAAGCCTTATCTAGTGTCTAGACACTAGATAAAGACCACCAATGGATAGAAGAGGGTGGGTATAATGGAATTTTAGTATATATACCCCGGCATAGATAAATTCCTCCCATTTTGCGTGTTTTGAGCATCAAGATGGAGCGTCCCATGGAGAGTATCTACCTCAATATGGAGCTGGATTTTGCCATTGCTATTGCTTACGCTATCGCCTTTCATGAACAAAGGAAAAGAGATAAACAATGGAGAAGGAGTCATCGGCGCTTTTGGCTACACCCTATAGTGGAAGTCCGAGAGAGTCGTGGAGCCTACCATTGTTTGTTTGGCGAGCTAAATGACAACCTGGAAAAATATTTTGAGTATACCAGGATGTGTCAAAACAGCTTCCGCTATCTGCTGCGTCTGGTGGAAGGAGACATTACCAGGCTGGACACGCAGCTCCGGAGATCAATTTCCGCCGAGGAACGTCTGCTGGTGACTCTACGGTACGTAATATAGCTATTTGAAGGACTTTATAAGTTCTGCCCTTTTTTTAAATAACCTTTTATTTTTTTTGGGGGGGGGAGGAGGGATGGAAAATGTAATTTTATTTTATAACAATGTACTTTAATTAAATTTATTTAGTTTTCTTCTTGTCAGTTTCCTGGCAACCGGAGAGACCTTGAGATCCCTGCATTTCCAGTTTCGGATTGGAGGCTCCACACTTTCGAGTATTATTGCCGACATATGCCGCGCATTGTGGGACAATCTCCATGAGGAATTTTTACCAATCCCAACTACAGCGTTATGGGAGGCCAACGCCCAAAAATTTGACCAACTGTGTTCTTTCCCTAACTGTATTGGAGCAGTGGATGGGAAGCACATTAGGATTACAAAGCCTGCAAGAAGTGGATCTCTTTTTTTCAATTACAAAAAATACTTTTCCACCATGCTCATGGCAATTGCTGGTGCGGACTGCAGGTTTCTCGCCGTGGACATTGGAGCGTTTGGCCGTGCAAATGATTCACGGACATTTAAGGAGTCTGATATGGGCCGAAGATTATATGAGAACAATTTTAATTTCCCCCAGCCACGACCTCTTCCCAACACCGAAGGCCCGGCCATGCCATTTGTTGTGGTTGGTGACGAGGCTTTTCAAATGTGTGCCAACCTACTGAAACCGTACTCCAGTCTGGGCTTGGACCACACAAAAAGAATTTTTAATTATCGACTGTCCAGGGCCAGAAGAACTGTGGAGTGCGCCTTTGGAATCCTTGTCTCCAAATGGCGGATTTTAGGATCCGCCATTAATCTGAAAATTGAGACAGTTGATCAGGTGGTGAAGGCTTGTGTGGTTCTCCACAATTATATTATTGCTAAAGAGAGAGTCAACATGGAACTAGATGAACCCATACCAAACCCATTGCCCGATTACCAAGATCATCCTCTGAAGACAACTTTGGAAATTGCTCAGATGAGGGATCGATTTGCTTCATATTTTGTTTCAGATGTTGGCCGTGTGTCATGGCAAGATCAAATGGTTTAATGTAGAAACAGTATTTCATTCTGCTGAAACTGTAACTAAATTTATTGTGCCTTTCCGTTTTAAAAAAAAAATGCTCCCCTATGTTACAATGTTGTTGCCAATAAAAAAAAAGTTTAAACAAATCCAATGTTCTATAACCAAATGTGTGTACCACAAAATGTAGGTATGTGAGCACCAGTTACCACATTGACTCTGACAAAACAACCAAATTGTTCACATAGCCGTGTGTTCCATAGTTTTACACGCGAACATGATCGGCTCCCACCTTGTCAAGCAATTAATCTTGCAGACTATTTGCATATGGAACCTGGCATCATGGAGCGTGATGGCTGAAGCAGGTTTTCTGCCGCTGCATGTGCCGCGGCTGTGTGACAGGCACTACACATGCATGGCGATGCCAACAAATAGGCCTTGGATGTGCATGTGTTCTGCCTGTCACACAGCCTCGGAACATGTGGCTGCAGATCATAATCCGCACTCCATGAAGCCGGGGCCCATATGCTACTAGTCTGCAAGTGTTTTGCTTGACAAGGAGGGAAACGATCATGTTCGCTCAACTCTAGTGAGTTAACACTATTGAACTCAGGATGCTGGAATACGTCCAGACTCAAATAAGTGGCGACACTTGGCCACGTGAACATTGCTACCACCTCACCTGACCAATAACCTTAATGTATCGTTACACTAAACGATTAACCAACGATCACAACCAGCGATACGACCTGACCGTGATCGTTTTTAAGTTGTTGTGTGGTTGCTGGAGAGCTGTCACACAGACAGCTCTCCAGCGACCAACAATGACGAAGTCCCCGTGTAACCAGGGTAAACATCGGGTTACTAAGCGGCCCTGCGCTTTAGTAACCCGATGTTTACCCTGGTTACCAGTGAAGACATCGCTGGATCGGTGTCACACACGCCGATCCAGCGATGACAGTGGGTGATCTGCGACCAAACAAAGGTCCTGATCATTCGCAGCGACCCACGATCTCCCAGCAGGGGCCTGATCGTTGGTCGCTGTCACGCATAACGATTTGTTAACGATATCGTTGCTACGTCACAAAAAGCAACGATATCGTTAACAAAATCGTTATGTGTGACGGTACCTTTACAGTAGGTTTGGAAAATTGATATATTTTTTAATCCTCTTTGTGTTTGTCATAGTACAATGAGAGACAGCCCAAAAAAATTTACAACTGGATAACATTGTGTCAGACATTGCAGATATGAGGTGTTCAAAACACAAGATTTGTGTATACGGCGCACGGTGTGAGTTGGTGCAAACTTCATTTTAGACCAAGAAACTATGATGTTTTTCTCAAAATAACAATTTTATTAGGGGTGACACAAAAAGAAAAATGGGTAAAGTTTCTTAAGGGGTCGGAACTTCCGCGATTAAGGGGGATTGATATCCACCAGTTTGGGAGTGGGTGGAGGAGGAAGAGGAGGAGGAGGAGCAGGAACCACCATACAGCAAAACACTCGAGGGTATGCCGACGTCTGACCACCCTGTGGTCAATGGTGGCGAGATTGCCAACGCAGGAGGTGAGGGAGGAGGCACGACCAGTGTCCTTGGCACTGTGGACTGGCTCTGGCTACTCCTGCTCTGGCTAGACCCCGGCCGAGAGCTTGGTGTTGCTATTGGAGCAGCCAGAGCCGCCGTAGATGTTCCAGTTTTTGCCCGTTTTCTTCTCTCTCCCTCTGGGTGTTGTTCTGCCTGGCGTCTTTGTGGCCTTGAAGGCCTGGCAGGAGGACTTTGCGGCTCGGTTCTATGGTGTCGGTGGCCCTCGGCACGCGGAGCTCTGTGTGGGTGCTCTGCAGCAGGAGTCGGAGTCATGCTAGTCAGCGATGGTACTACGGGCATTGTAGTCGCTGACTGCATGACCCGAGCCTACTGCAGAGCAGTCACGTACGCATTGTTGCAGGCCTGCATCACCGAAATCTGGAGTTCCGGCGTAAGATGTTCCAACATGCCCTTCGCAATGGCACTAAAGAAATGTTTTGCCGGCCTCGAGTGCTCGGATTCCATTGTTTGAAGGCGCTGGTCGATATTGGACAGAGATGTGTCTATTCTATCGCCCAGCGCCTTGAAACAATTCTGGAAGACCGTGCTCAAATGCAAAAATTCGGGCATTAGCGGCCTGTCCGAGGCCCGCTGACGCTGTCGGGAATACCCGAAGGAAGGAGCGCCAGTGGACTCGGACAGGGGAACATCTGATGGACCGGCTGCCGGTTCTCCAGATGGTGGTGCAAGCGTACTCTCGCTGTGGGATGGCTGTGACGGGTCAGATGGCGATTCACGAAGGACCGCTCCAGAGGGCCGAACAGGCTCGAGGGTGCTGCTGTGTGTTCTGTGAAAACAAAAGGAAAACATTAGTATACCAAATTAAACATTTCACATTCGCCACCTCAGTTAACATTGCATCACACACTATAAAATTATAATTTGGCCTTTTATGTAAAGGGTCAGTTCCGTCTGTCAGTCCTAACGGTATTAATTCGCTGATTGTTACGGCCAGCTGCCTGTCATGGCTGACGCGACCAATCAGCGCCGGGCACAGTCGTGAATAAAATGGCCGCTCCTTACTCCCCGCAGTGAATGCCTGTCGCCCGCATACTCCCCTCTGTCAGCGATAAACACTTACCGGCGGTAACCGTTGCCGCCGTTAAGATGTAACCAAATTTTTACTATTGACACTGCCTATGCCGCATCAATATTAAAAATTGATAAAAATTTTTTTTTTTAAATTACCATGCTATACTCACCCATGGTTGGCGTTTTTAACGGCCGCCATGGTTTACGCTTATCGTTGGAACTGCCATGACGTCATGGTCATGTGACCGAGACGTCATCACAGGTCCTGCAATCAGACCAACCCTGGGAACAGAACCTGCCGCGGACTAGAAGGTCTCCCGTGTGTATTATTTTAACGTTTTATTGGAAACTGTGATAATCCAGGATGGGCCACAATGAAATATTGCACGTGGCTGGCCAATCTACTATGTGTCTGTGTGCTGTATACTGGGCAATATAATAAATGGCTGGGCAATAAACTATGTGGCTGGGGAATATACGAGGGGCGATCCAAAAGTAATGATAATCGGTTATTTCTATTGCACACAGAAATTAAAATAAGTATAGGTACCCACTAGTCCAGGAAAAAAAAAATTACTTAAATAGACCACGATTCCCGGGAGCTACATTCATTTGAATATGAACTGCCGAGGAGTGAACATCAAAATGGAAACTAGCTCAGAGCTGTCATCAAATACCTCTGCTTGAAAAAAATGACTACCAAAGACATACACAGCGACTTGGTGGATACATTGGGGGACTCTTCTCCTCCATATTCCACATTTGCACGATGGGCCAAGGAATTTACGCTGGGAAGAACATCGACGGAAGATGAACATCGCGAAGGACGCCCATCCACGTCCCTCAATGAAGAAAACGTGAAAAAAGTTGAAGAAGTTGTATTGGCAGATTGAAGAGTGACTATCAGGCATGTAGCTGAGGTCACAGGGATCTCATATGGCAGTATTCAAAGAATCCTTGCAAAAGAATTGCATATGAGAAAGGTCTCCGCGTGTTGGGTGACAAAAATGTTAACCGACGAGCAAAAGAAGAAATGAGTTGACATTTCAATAGCAAATCTCGAAAAGTTCCAAGCAGACAAGGAAAATTTTTTGGCACGTTTTTTGACCATGGACGAGACCTGGATCCACCACTTTGATCCCGAAACTAAACAACAATCGATGACATAGAAACGAGCCAACGAACCGACACCGAAGAAATTCAAAGTGTCAAGCTCAGCAGGGAAGGTTATGGCGTCCGTTTTTTGGGACGCTGAAGGAATTATTATGGTGGACAATTTGGAGAAGGGAGCCACTATTACAGGCTCCTACTACGCAGAACAAATAAGAAGATTGCGGGAGGCTATCAAGGAGAAAAGGTGCGGCAAACTGCGGGCTGGAGTGCTGTTTCACCAAGATAACGCGCCGGCTCACAAAGCTGCTGTTGCCATGGCTACCATTCAAGAAGCGGGCTTTGAACTGGTGGAACACCCCCCCTATTCACCAGATCTAGCCTCCAGTGACTTCTTTCTCTTTCCTCGGCTCAAGGAACGCCTCCGGGGCGAGAAATTTGACGACAATAGCGACGTGATAACCGCTATTGGGGATTTTTATGAGGGTCAAGATCAAGAATATTTTTCAAAGGGAATTCTAAGTTTAGAAAAGAGATGGACTAAATGTATAGACTTGTTAGGAGACTAAGTAGAAAAATAAAAAAAAAATGTGACTGTATTCATTGTGTTTAGTATTGATTATCATTACTTTTGGATCGCCCCTCGTACTACGTGAATAGGCATGTTGTTCAATACCCGATGTGTGGGAATCGGTAAATACTTACTGTCGGTGGGCAAGGACCGGTCTCAGGAACTGAAGAATTCTGTTGTACTTGTATGTCGATGTCCTTGCCGCAGCAGCACCACTACGAGTCTGTCCCTCCTTTTTCAGGCCCCGATTGAAACGGTCCTTCATGGAGCGCCATCTGGTCTTCAATTTTTTGACTGTGGAAAAGTCAAACAAAAAAATTAAGGTTGAGAGAAACTTTTTTATTTGATACGCAACTGTGTGCGATGCCACAAAAGTAGAACACATCACAGACGGTTGTGTATCCTGGCCTGATGGATCAGAGCGGAATTTCGGCAATACTTAGGCTACGTTCACACTAGCGTTCGGCTAGTGTGCGTCGCGCTAGCGTCGGGCGACGCAGCGGCGACGCACGCGTCATGCGCCCCTATGTTTAACATGGGGGACGCATGCGTTTTTGCTTGTTGCGTTTTCCGACACGTGCGTCTTAAAACGACGCATGCGTCGAAAAATGCAGCGTTTTTGCGTGCGTTTGCACGCGTTTTTCGGTGCGTTGTGCGTCGCGTCGCCGACGCAGCGGCACACAACGCTAGTGTGAACGTAGCCTTACCAAATTTATCTTTGTCCGTGGGTGAAGCGCTGTCAAAGCCATCCCACAGCGATTTGGACACCTCAGCCCACATACGTCTCAACACGACCTGGTCCGCGTGCCGGGGGTCACGGCTGTCCTACAACGGGCCTCGCTCCTGGATAGACGCGACCATGATGTCGATGTCTGTCATCTTGGTCCCGTTGTGAAACCTAGAATAATTGGAAAACATTAATGTTTGCAATATAAATAAAATTTGGTCTCCCTCCCTCCTCCACCCCCCCCCCCCCAAAAAAAAAAAATTATAAAAAAAAGGAATTAAAAATAAAATATTTAATAGGTTGTTTGAAAAAAAACTTACTCGCCGTCTTGCCACCACAGCTTGGCCCCATGGTCGCTGCTCCTGCTGGGTCTGTTCCTCCTCACTTGAAGAAGCCTGGAAAATAGTTTTAAAAAATTGAGTGGCACGTCTACAAATGACACCGAATAGTAAGCAACAGTAGATCATGTACTCACCTGACTCCCCAGCGGTGTGGTGTGGCTTGAGTCGCTGGCCATTTTAATAACTTGATGAAATTCTGAAATGAAAAAAATTTAATTATTTTACTATGCACAATACAGAGGAACATATAGGAAAATATCAAGAAATCCATACATTAACATTACGACCACAACGAACAGTGCACTCATAGTACAATGCCAACTGAACTAGCGCTGAGCAAACAACACCGCCATACATTGAAATAAAAAACAATGGCAGAGACGACACAATGCCTGAGTATAACAAAAGCATACCAGTCCCAGGAAAGATAAGAAAACAAATAAACAACAGACCCTATGTACTAATCCAAAAAGACACAGATTTTTTTTAACCAAATTTTTACAACATTGATTTCCAAAAGGCACAAGAAAAGGCAAACCATAACGCCATACGTTACAAAAAAAAAAATATAAAAAGAGTACGGCTACATAGGAAGCCCTGAAATTCATCAGAAAACATTTCTATAAAAAACAAAAACACACAGTGGAACAACCGCATGCACGGAACAACCAAAACAGCACAATAGATTTCAGAAAAAAAATAACAACCCAAAAAAAAAAAAAGGAAAGAAAAGTCAATCCTGGATACACCACCATACTTTACAATAAAACCAACATGGCCGGAGACAATGAAACGCCATAACGCCAGAAATATACATCACAACCAGAATACAAAAAACACCCCCCCAAAATAAAATGGAAAAGAAAAGTCAATCCTGGAAAGATCACCATACTTTACAATAATCAACAAGGCCGGAGACAATGAAATGCCATCCTATACAACGCCATACATCACAACCAGAAAATAAAAATACACCAATGTCTTTACACAACCACAGTGCAGAACATACACAACTTGCAATAAAACAGTTTAAAAATAATGTAGAAAATGCGCAGAATCATTCTATACTTACATCTCTTGAAGCAGATGATGACGTCTGGTCTCTTGGTATGCTGCAGGACAAGTGACAAAAACAATGCAAACTTTTGTTTATATATGGGGGATGTTTTTTCACTGTCTAGACACAGTCTAGACACTTTTTGTGTAATTTTATTTAATGACGCATGCGTCGCACAACGCATGCACGACGCACGCACTTGCGTCCCATGCGTTGTCAATTGGTTTCAATGGGGATTGTAACGCAATTACGACGCACGGGCAACGCAAGTGCGACGCACGCGTTTTTGCGACGCTACAAAACTGCAACATGTAGCGTCGCCCGCGCCCCGTCAGGTGCGGCCAAACGACGCATGCGTCGTGCGTTGCACCAAAACGCATGACAACGCATGTTCATGCGTCCCCAATGTTAAAGATAGGGGCGCATGACGCATGCATCGTTATGCGTCGACGACGCTGCGTCACAAGACGCTAATGTGAACGTAGCCTTATTGACACAATTTTGGTGGGCCCCAAAAAACAATGCCATATTTTGTTCAGTCTGTTATCTACGTCAGATGCCCAGTCTATCTCTGGTCTCCAAATACTTGCTTTTCAGGCATACATTCCACTTTTTTGTCTGTCTGCTACCCTTGGTCTATACAGTATTTTGTGGTTAATAAAATGTAAAAAACCTCCAGGCCACATACTGAAACAGTCTGGTATCGCTGTCAGATGCCTGATCTATCTGTGGCCTACAAATTGTGGCAATTCAGGCCTACATTCCACTGTCTTTGCTGCCTGTTAGCCTAGTTCTGTACATTATTTTTGGGTACAAATTTTAAAAATACAGGCCACATATTGAACTGTCTGGTATCTCAGTCAAACGCCAGATGTATCTGTGGCCTACAAATTGTGTCATTTCTGGGCTACATTCTACTCTATTTGCTATCTGTGACTATATTTTTATACGCTATTTTTTGGGATTAAATAAAAACACAGGCCACATATTTTACAGTGTGGTAGTAGTGTAGCATCGGGTGGTTTCGTCAAACTCAATCTGACAGGTGCCCCGCCCCTATCAAAGTGTATCAAAGTGTGTAACCCCTCCCCTCCCCTTGTCTGACGGCTGGTATCCAGCTGTCCCTCCTTGTTTGATTCCCCCTTTTGATATAGTTTAATATAGTTTAATTTGTTGTAGTTTTGATATTATTCCCGTATTTTGTGGAATAACACATGTTTATAATTATAGTCTAGTCGTGTATTTATTTTACACGTGGTTTATAACACCTTTCTCATTTGTTTTATAATAGATTTTATACGTATCCCCGAGTTTGATTCTGTAAGCTTTTGTTTTATTCACAGTGTATTCATATAGTGGAGAACTTAAAGCTGTTTATATGTGTCTCTACTGAACACTATGGTGAACATTAACTAAATGTTTATTTTCACAAACAGAGAATCTGCTGTGGGTATTTGCAGTGTATTCATATAGTGGAGAACTTAAAGCTGTCTATTTGTTTTTGTAAATGGTGAACACTAACTAAATGGTGAACATTACCTAAATGTTTAGGTTAACTGCGGTTCAGAGGTTTATAACACCTAGGTCAATTGTTGTTGTATTTGCGTACCCAATAAATGTTTATTTTCACAAGCAGAAGAGGCAGCTTTTCTGTTTGTACATGTATTGTACCTGAAGGTTATTGCGGGTCATGTGCCCAGGCATTGGATTTTATAACGCCGAATGTTTGATATTTGCTTTCTCTTTTTTGTGTCCTGAAGATGGCATCTGAGAAGTTATTTAGCTGTTATCTGTGGGGCATTGTAAGCTGTGTTTATTCACAGTGTAGCAGATTTTCTCCTTGGGGCTGCCTTATATACACAGAAGCGATATGCACCAATGTTACAACACAAGCTATAATATGACCCAATGTTACAACACAAGTAAGAAGCGGTGTGTTTTATACGAATATAAATTTTATTTCTCACAATAAAACAGCATCTCAAATTTTAAGTTAGCTAACAGCATGATGCTGACAAATGCATCTTTGCGGAATCTGATAACGACA
The DNA here is from genome assembly GCF_032444005.1 of Ranitomeya imitator. Classification (NCBI taxonomy): domain Eukaryota; kingdom Metazoa; phylum Chordata; class Amphibia; order Anura; family Dendrobatidae; genus Ranitomeya; species Ranitomeya imitator. The sequence goes on along the minus strand of NC_091286.1, from coordinate 184,270,874 downwards.
CGATGAACAAAGGACTGCGTCTGAAAATCTTGATGTCACAAAACCTGATACGGTGCGATCATTATTCTGTAAGTCAGACGTGAAGTGCTGTAAAACCTTCTTAAATGGAAAGCCTCGCGCTAAATGGTATAATACATATATGCAATAATGACCGCATACACGGCTATACAAATCTTGAATTTGTGCGCTCTGATAACAATAAGAATAACAATTCTTGTTCAGGAATGTCACAAAAGCGCGTGGAAAGATAATATTATCCGCACGGAAGCCGTAACTGTCAAAAAATATGCCCGTCTTATCGTCGCAGAGTACGATTAATATCCAGTGGCGACCAGCTTGATTCGCCGGGTCTGTATTCACAATATATGCCGCGGGTCTCTGAGTCACTCTTTCTTCCGGAAGCAAATCACACGGAAACACACCGGCGAATATGCGGTCTGTATAATTATCGGACCGCGCTACAACTGTAAGCTGCAGACTGTGCATCGTTGCTTAATTAAAATCGTACAAGATCTCTCGCCTGTTATTAATTTCCAGAATGGTGTGGTTGACTGCAAAGACAATCATATTTATCGTGTGGGGTGTCGCTATCGCAAAGCGGACTTCAGCACGCAGATTACCTGTTTTAATGAGCGAGAAATGGCCTCCAGGCTCTTGATCAGGCGATAAATCAAAAGCAAATAGCGTGAAGCCAGCCATAAATTCTTCACGATCTATCGCCATGGCACAATCAGCCTTTTGCTTGCCCGATATATGGGCAAGCGCCATATATTCTCTGATGGCTAAATCAGCATTAAAATTAGGATTATAAGGCCTCGCGGGTATCTGCTGACCATCCAGATATAATGCCGCGTGGTTGACGTGGTAGTGGTGAAAGTCCAACGGGTTTTTTGTATAAGAACCGCTGAAGCCCTCATTATCTACAAACCCCAATATAACAGTTTTTGGTATCTGTCCTAGGAAGAGGTTCTTGTGGTTCGTGATCCGTGTCCCTGCGGCGATGCTGTACACTTTCAGGCATGTTCGGTCAACAGCGTACTTGGCTGTAGCGGCTAGGAGGGCCTGGCTGTGGCCGATTCGGACAGCCGGTGATACCTGCACTCTTTTCACATAGAGAGCCGCCTGCGAGATTTGTACCTTCAGCGGCTCGGCTTCTGCGGACATGAGGCAGAAAGTATCCTTATTTCTTGACAGCTTAACCTTAAGGTCAAGGCCGTTTAATATTAACTTTGGCTGGTTAAATATATCCCCAAAAATGGGTCCCAAAAGGTCGATGGGTTTTGAGTGAGAGGCGGCACTGGCTCTTTTGATAAATCCCGCATTTGCACCATCCAGGCGCCTGTCATTATGATGCCCCGCAGTGTCTTTATAGAACAAACCGGCTGTAAATTGTGATGCCAGCGTCTGTGAACTGTAATTTAAAAGGGTCTCTATGTACGCTCTATAGCTGTAGAGATTGTCCGATTGTGAGATAAGTCGGTCTCCCAGAGTAATATCGACCTGGTTAAAAAGAGTGGCTAGAGGGTAGTTTATGAGCGCCACACGCGCACCATCGGCGATGGCCGTATTATCCTGCTTCACGATGCGACAGCTTATGTACAGCAGCGTGTTGTTCAGATCATAATAATAATCACCGCTACCAGATATGTAAAACTCCAACGGTCCATTGTCTGACAGAGCAGCAACCGGCTGTACTTCTACAAACAGAGATTTCTCGATACTTGTTTGAGTCGGTGGTACGGCAAAAATATCCAGTTCAGATTTTGCGCACTCTACAGAAGCGTCATGCAGGAAAGCCATGGTAACTGATTAGAAGATGTCGTCCGCAGAGCGTCTTACTCGTTTCTGACGGGGCCGTCTCTTGGATGTAGTTTTATTCATGAGCATCGGCGGTAAAGGAGGGCAAACGCGCCGCTTTCTTTTTTGGGCTTTTTTAGCGACATAGATTATCCCAGATCCGTCTTGCTGGGTTGGTGTATTTATCCTTTTCATAAGGGCCGTCGATGCTGATGTCACGGCATCTGCAGCGATGTTCCGGGCAGCCGTCCGAACGTGTGGTTTTACTAATTCTAAGCCTTTTCTGAAAAGCGGCACGGCGCGACGAAATAAGCCTTTAAATAGTCCTGCCAGTCCAGAGCCATACATGTACTCGCTCCCGCGGAACCCCTCTAGTCCGTGCCCCGACTGGGCAGTATAGTAGCGGGCATAAACAGCAGGATCTCCATACACCCTTTGAGACAACATTTTATCGTGTCAATGCTGGCGAGGTCTAAAATGTAATCGCACTATACACTTGCCGTATCTGAATTTAACCGGCGTGCCCTGGTCCGACATGACTGTAATGTTTATGGAGTCAAAGTGTTGCTTGCACAGCGGTATGTAATCGGGCCGTGAGTAGCGCACCGTGACAATATCATTATCATCGCCGCTAACTTCTACGGTTCGTAGCAGTTGAACGTAACTGTCACCTACAAGTTGATGTTGAATTATATCAGTGTATACAAAAAGCGAATAAAAACCAGCCTTTGAATCGGGGTAAAAGCGGCGATTCCACGGCATTAAAGCAACGGGGGAGTCATCGACGGTCTGCAGTCCGAAAATAAATTTTAGCTTAGTACCCAGAGCAAACTGTATAGGGGATGGGTCGGTCAGGATCACCTCGCGGCGTAGTTCATCATACCGTATTCTGTAGGCAGGCGTAGATAAATACAGCGCTTCTATTCGGGCATTGACCGCGCCAACTAGCTTAGGAATGGACGAGTAAAATCCTGATTTTATGTGATACTGTACTAACGGTTCGCCGTGTTTAGCCGCGTAGAAGCTCCCTTCAAAAGCATCAAACGTGTTCCACGTATGGGGGTACTGTATTTCCGTTAACGCCACCTCATAATCTGCCGAAAGATGAACGGCCCGCGCTAACTTGGTATTGTACTCAGATATTGTGTTTTCAGGGTAGATTTTAATTGACGAATTACTGGGTAATGTCACGAAAAATGAGCCCGCTTCCATGGTTATATATCTGTCAACTCCGAGGCCGGGATCCAACTATTGAATTTTTCGGGGTAGCCCAGCCATTTGACAAAGCAGTGACTCACACCCCTGACACGTTTTTTTCTCAAAATTTTTTCTACTCTGTAGACACGATCCTCATCCATAGGTATTTTTTGCAGCTCTTCCTTATAAAATGACCCCTCTACAGGCTCCCCGGCTAAATCACTGATTTTATAAAGGGGTTTATGAAATTTATTGGAGACGGCGGTAATTAAAAAAATCTCTTCGCTGTATGTCTTCTCATAGCCCTTACAGAAGGGCGATTTATAGCGCGATATTCTCACATGAGAGCCAACCGTTAAAGACGGTTTAATCGGTTTATTAGTAATAGTAGAACTGTAAATATTGCGCCAGATTTGCATCACGTTTCTCTCTGACACAGACGCGGGACTACAGCGGATCGTTGAGTGGTACGTATGGTTGTAGCTATGCAGTAAATCCGGTAAAATATCAATATACCTAAAGGTATTATGATGCGTAAGATAGCGCCACATACGGGTTTTTAATGTGCGATTAAAACGCTCGACCATAGCGGCTTTTACATCATTGTTTGTAAAAAAGTGATGAATATTGTGCGTATTACATAGTTGTTTGAGTGATGAATTTATAAATTCTTTGCCGCGATCCGTCTGCAGTTTCTTCGGTATGCGCTTATCATTTTGAAATATTAATTCGAACGATCTGGCGACACTAGCGCCTGTCTTGTTTGTCAAGGCCACGCACCATGCGTATCTCGATAGAACATCAATCACCGTCAGGATGTATTTGACATTATCATTTTCCCTTGAATAGTCAATTAAACTTACGAGATCCGCCTGCCACTGCGCATCAATGGCCGAGACGTAAATTTTATTTGTCAAAAAGCGTTTTCTAGCAGGCTTGTGTAGCGTGTAGGTGTCTTGCTTATTCAACCAAGCAATAACATCAGATTTCTTTATGCCGCGTGCTCTTGCAGATCTAAACAATTTGTCAATACCCGAGAATGATCCGGGTGCCTGGCTTGTAAAATATTGTTTTTCTAATATGGCATCATACGATTTAGACGTCATGATTGATTAAAATGATTGTGGCTCGTTAATCAACAGCCTGCTTCTTTCAGAAATTCAGCTGTATAAAAATTCCTGTTTTAATCCGGCTATATCATGCGTGAGTTAATGCATGCATTAATTGCATGTATGGTTGTGTTCTGGGTGTTAACAGAAGGCGTGTGATGGGCGTAACTGGGTGTGTTTCTGGGTGTTAACAGCTGAGCTGATTTCTGACACTCAGGATAAATACAGCTGACTGTCCCACTACAGTACATCAGACATTCACCAGAAGTCCGACTAGACTAAAAAAAGCAGAGCTATTCTAAATGTAAGTATATATGCCAGTTGTCTTATTATTCGCAAATGCTTAATTATATTTAACTATGCATCTCTAAACCATAATTAAGGGTGTTATTTGTTTAATAAGTTAGTGTTATACTGGAGGATAGCTGCATATTTAGTATCGTTGTATAATATAGTTTTACTGCATAAAACATTCTGTGGTACATAATTAATATAGAAAGACTTATCCGCGGGCAACTATTATAACATAATTTATGTAATACAGTAGTTAATAACTGTTAATACGCCCTAACTAGCGCCTGCAGCGCTTACTTACTACATGTGTTTTGTTTAACATAGACATATTTATAGTCATATTTATACAGTAGCGGTATATTTAGTGGGGCTGTGTAATATAGTTTTACCGCATAAATCATATTTGTGGCGCATAATTAATATAGAAAGACTTAGCCGTATTACCCATGATTTGCTTAGTATAAGAATATTTATACACGGGCCGCAGTTTTATTTGGTGTGTATATAAATGAGCTTGACGAGTGGTGGTGTGCGGTTAATATAGATTGCGCAAAAAATTTACACAGATAATTTATTTTAGATGGAATCCCAACATTTTTCGGCTTTTTCCAGTCAAGTTGCGGATTCGGTATTCGGTATGTTTCATGATTTATATACATGTATCTGTTAGTGGCCCATTCTAAGTAAGGATTGTTTTATATATTATCTTTATATTGTTTATTCTTTCTTGTTTAAGATGAATTAATCAGGACCATCCCCGATAATCTAGATGAATTTACCAGGAACACCCCCGATGCTGTAGATGAATTTATCAGCAACTACAGCGATGATTTTTTAAACGGCTTCAGCGTGCCTACTCTGGAGTGTGATACACCTGGAGCTGAGTATAGTAACACTAATGCAGGTGTCGCTGCTGTGTGGGATTTGACTCAGGGCATCATAAGTGCGTTGTGTGACTGCTGTGTATGTATGTGTGTGTGTGTATATAGCTTTTAAGTATTTAGACGTGTAAATATATATATTAATTCTTTACAGATGTCGACATGTTTCCAGAACCAACCACCACGGAACACAAGCAGCCGCCTGTTGAGGAACTGATGTACCAGACCCCCACGCCGAGAAACAGCACTGATTCTAGAGCACCTAAAAAACAGCTCGGACCGGCGGGCAAAAAAGGGAAAGGTGAGAATCGTATGAAAAGTTTTTTGCACAACCGCTCTGCGAAAATCCACCACGCCTCTACTAAGGCCTGTATCTTTATTTATAGCTTGTAAACTGAAGCCTAGAAGAATTTTCACAAAAGAGAATATACCGGAGCTAATGGAGAGCCTCGCAGAAGCTGCAGAAGACGCCACTGCAATCATTCACCACACATCGCTATCCCGTAAGTGTATATTTTGGTATACATGCACAGTCTCTGTACAGTCAATGATACACGTGCTTCACCATTGAGATCCATGGCCCCCACATATCTGACACATGTATAATCTATCCTGCAGCTAAGCGCAGCGGCCTGCGACGGTCTCGCACATATCTGACACACGTATAATCTTTCCTGCAGCTATGCGCAGCGGCCTGCGACGGTCTCGCACATATCTGACACATGTATAATCTTTCCTACAGCTAAGCGCAAAGTCATGAGAAAAACACCTCCAGCACCTCTACAGCCGCTACAGATCACCGAGAATGGCGCAGCACCAGCGTGGTCGGCGATACAGACGGCTAATGGCGCTGTTAGAGCATATCCGCTATCACCGATCTGCGTGGTTCAGGACGCAGGAAACCCTGTACCGTCGGACCATCATGAAATACCCCATTCAAGTACCGGACAGCCATCGACAATCCGTGTGAATGACCCCGCGCTACTATATCCAGAAGTGCTCGAGGCACCCCGAAAACATAAGCGGAAAACAAAACATGTTACAGAGCCACCAACCGCATCCTGCGCCGTGGGTGCAACAGCCACGATGACTCGTGAAGAGTATGATCGCGAGATTGACCAGCTCGCTGATGGTAAGCAACCATCCGTAGAACCGCTCATTATACGTATGTCCCACACTATGCAACCGTCAGCGCCATGTGTAACGGGGCCTGCTAATGCCTCTGGGGCAGGACCCTCAGGACCCTCTAATTTGGGTGACATATCTCATGTCTGTGTATCTAACTCTGTTAATGTTAAGAAACGGTCAAAGAGGTCGCGGCCGGCTGATGTTAAGGGGTGTAAAGAGCTTAAGGTGTGTAAAAAGCCACGGATTCATGCGCCAGCTACAGATCTGCAGCATGAATCCCGCAGCTGGGGCCCCGTTGAAATGCTTGTATTTCAGGAACACATCGTCCGCTACTTACGCTACAAACGCTGGGTCCCCAAAATAATGTTTTTTTGCGATACTTTTGAAAAATTATTATCAACACAAAGCCCAACACAGGCTAATAAGTCCGAACTATACGCACTTCGGAGCCTGTTGCTGGATGGCGAGATAACAACTACAGCGACCCCATTATGACTAGATATGGTCGGCTACGGCATGCATAAACCACCTAAACTAACACTACCCAGGTATAATAGGGCTAGAGTTATAAAGAGGGCTCTAAAATTGTTGGTCAGCGCTAGACGGGCGCTATGCTCTAGGAGCCGTCGTGGTGACATGTGTCCTGCAATGCCTCTACAGTCACCACAGACATCGTCACAAGAGTCAGAACAACACTCACATAGTCCAGGCAGCTCTGCAGATGCCGCACATGCATCCACACAAAATTCACAAGCCGCAGACGCTGACGCTGCTGGTAATGTGCGGCGCCCCGATTATACAGTATTTTTGCAACACATCCATCATCATGAAAGAGCCCTCCGCAATTTCAATGGTCATATACATACAGATCATTTTAGATTTGTAAATTTGGAGCGTGTACGATCATTTGAAGAGGGCTTGAATATTGTTCATGAAGGCATTCAGGCATTACTGGATAGAATCATCAGGGACATTGAACCTGGCGACTTTGTACAGTTAAGGTTTGATGCCGGCGATACTTTAGACCCTATTTTCACTACAAAACAAACCCGTGAAGATTTTAATTCCGAATCTTTTTTAAATGCTGTTGCCAGCGCACTTCAAAGTAACAATGAATGCATATCATCCAATTCGCTAAAGCTAGTCGTCACCATCATTAAAAACCGACGCGGTGGTGTAAAACAAAAAAGGCGCTTGAAATCTATAGCGAGCAGTCAGATCATTAAACAAAAGAGACAATGGCTGTATGATTTTAACAATTACACGACAAATCTGTGTTTGGCTGCTAGTGTGTGCGCCCTGATGGACGACACGGATGTCACTGATGGTGTTTTACTGAGCCGCTCTAAAAACATACACGCAGCACTGGGCATCCCTGATGATCAATTAGTGAGTTTTAGCGACATCCCTGCATTTGAAAATTATTTGCGGGTCACCATTAAAGTACTGTACTATAGTCAGGGCGATTGGCGTTACTTTCAGAGCGGTAATACACCTAATGGCAAAACAGTATTCATATTGTTCCATGATAATCACTACTACGGGATCAAAAATATGAAGGGTTTTATCGGTGCTGATTACTTTTGTGAGCTCTGCAATTCAGTGTTTCGCTACACTCATCAGGAGGGCGTTAAACTAGAAGAAGAGGGGACGGGAAGAAAAACATTAGACTCGAACAAAGACGACCCAGGAAAACATACTCAGAAGGGAGGTAAGAACATTTCTAAAACAATCCACAGTGAGGAGATTGGAACAAAACAAAATCCTCTAAACTGCATGCTCGCAAACGCCAGAAGCCTGACAAACAAGATGGAAGAACTAGAAGCAGAAATATCTACAGGTAACTTTGACATAGTGGGAATAACCGAGACATGGTTAGATGAAAGCTATGACTGGGCAGTTAACTTACAGGGTTACAGTCTGTTTAGAAAGGATCGTAAAAATCGGAGAGGAGGAGGGGTTTGTCTCTATGTAAAGTCTTGTCTAAAGTCCACTTTAAGGGAGGATATTAGCGAAGGGAATGAGGATGTCGAGTCCATATGGGTTGAAATTCATGGAGGGAAAAATGGTAACAAAATTCTCATTGGGGTCTGTTACAAACCCCCAAATATAACAGAAAGCATGGAAAGTCTACTTCTAAAGCAGATAGATGAAGCTGCAACCCATAATGAGGTCCTGGTTATGGGGGACTTTAACTACCCGGATATTAACTGGGAAACAGAAACCTGTGAAACCCATAAAGGCAACAGGTTTCTGCTAATAACCAAGAAAAATTATCTTTCACAATTGGTGCAGAATCCAACCAGAGGAGCAGCACTTTTAGACCTAATACTATCTAATAGACCTGACAGAATAACAAATCTGCAGGTGGTTGGGCATTTAGGAAATAGCGACCACAATATTGTGCAGTTTCACCTGTCTTTCACTAGGGGGACTTGTCAGGGAGTCACAAAAACATTGAACTTTAGGAAGGCAAAGTTTGAACAGCTTAGAGATGCCCTTAATCTGGTAGACTGGGACAATATCCTCAGAAATGAGAATACAGATAATAAATGGGAAATGTTTAAGAACATCCTAAATAGGCAGTGTAAGCGGTTTATACCTTGTGGGAATAAAAGGACTAGAAATAGGAAAAACCCAATGTGGCTAAACAAAGAAGTAAGACAGGCAATTAACAGTAAAAAGAAAGCATTTGCACTACTAAAGCAGGATGGCACCATTGAAGCTCTAAAAAACTATAGGGAGAAAAATACTTTATCTAAAAAACTAATTAAAGCTGCCAAAAAGGAAACAGAGAAGCACATTGCTAAGGAGAGTAAAACTAATCCCAAACTGTTCTTCAACTATATCAATAGTAAAAGAATAAAAACTGAAAATGTAGGCCCCTTAAAAAATAGTGAGGAAAGAATGGTTGTAGATGACGAGGAAAAAGCTAACATATTAAACACCTTCTTCTCCACGGTATTCACGGTGGAAAATGAAATGCTAGGTGAAATCCCAAGAAACAATGAAAACCCTATATTAAGGGTCACCAATCTAACCCAAGAAGAGGTGCGAAACCGGCTAAATAAGATTAAAATAGATAAATCTCCGGGTCCGGATGGCATACACCCACGAGTACTAAGAGAACTAAGTAATGTAATAGATAAACCATTATTTCTTATTTTTAGTGACTCTATAGCGACAGGGTCTGTTCCGCAGGACTGGCGCATAGCAAATGTGGTGCCAATATTCAAAAAGGGCTCTAAAAGTGAACCTGGAAATTATAGGCCAGTAAGTCTCACCTCTATTGTTGGTAAAATATTTGAAGGGTTTCTGAGGGATGTTATTCTGGATTATCTCAATGAGAATAACTGTTTAACTCCATATCAGCATGGGTTTATGAGAAATCGCTCCTGTCAAACCAATCTAATCAGTTTTTATGAAGAGGTAAGCTATAGACTGGACCACGGTGAGTCATTGGACGTGGTATATCTCGATTTTTCCAAAGCGTTTGATACCGTGCCGCACAAGAGGTTGGTACACAAAATGAGAATGCTTGGTCTGGGGGAAAATGTGTGTAAATGGGTTAGTAACTGGTTTAGTGATAGAAAGCAGAGGGTGGTTATAAATGGTATAGTCTCTAACTGGGTCGCTGTGACCAGTGGGGTACCGCAGGGGTCAGTATTGGGACCTGTTCTCTTCAACATATTCATTAATGATCTGGTAGAAGGTTTACACAGTAAAATATCGATATTTGCAGATGATACAAAACTATGTAAAGCAGTTAATACAAGAGAAGATAGTATTCTGCTACAGATGGATCTGGATAAGTTGGAAACTTGGGCTGAAAGGTGGCAGATGAGGTTTAACAATGATAAATGTAAGGTTATACACATGGGAAGAGGGAATCAATATCACCATTACACACTGAACGGGAAACCACTGGGTAAATCTGACAGGGAGAAGGACTTGGGGATCCTAGTTAATGATAAACTTACCTGGAGCAGCCAGTGCCAGGCAGCAGCTGCCAAGGCAAACAGGATCATGGGGTGCATTAAAAGAGGTCTGGATACACATGATGAGAGCATTATACTGCCTCTGTACAAATCCCTAGTTAGACCGCTCATGGAGTACTGTGTCCAGTTTTGGGCACCGGTGCTCAGGAAGGATATAATGGAACTAGAGAGAGTACAAAGGAGGGCAACAAAATTAATAAAGGGGATGGGAGAACTACAATACCCAGATAGATTAGCGAAATTAGGATTATTTAGTCTAGAAAAAAGACGACTGAGGGGCGATCTAATAACCATGTATAAGTATATAAGGGGACAATACAAATATCTCGCTGAGGATCTGTTTATACCAAGGAAGGTGACGGGCACAAGAGGGCATTCTTTGCGTCTGGAGGAGAGAAGGTTTTTCCACCAACATAGAAGAGGATTCTTTACTGTTAGGGCAGTGAGAATCTGGAATTGCTTGCCTGAGGAGGTGGTGATGGCGAACTCAGACGAGGGGTTCAAGAGAGGCCTGGATGTCTTCCTGGAGCAGAACAATATTGTATCATACAATTATTAGGTTCTGTAGAAGGACGTAGATCTGGGGATTTATTATGATGGAATATAGGCTGAACTGGATGGACAAATGTCTTTTTTCGGCCTTACTAACTATGTTACTATGTTACTATGTTACTATGTAAAAACAAACACGCCTGCCAGTATTTTTGTAAAACCTGTCAGAGAGAGAATTGTGAAGAAAGCGGGCCCGACCAGCAACCCAGATGTCCTGTTTGCAGAGTTTATTGCCGCTCGAGCGTGTGCTTAGATTATCACAAACAATTGGGATTAGACGACCCGGCATTCTGCAGACTTAAAACATTTTGTGATAAATGCAACCGTTTTGTCCCCAGAAATAGCGAAACAGAGCATAAATGTAATGGTTTGCGCTGTCCTGTATGTCGCAGACATATAAATAAATTCGATGCCCATCTTTGTTACATGCGGAAGTATGTAGCACAGGATGAGTCAGATTGTTATATCTTTTATGATTTTGAATGTATGCAGGAGACAGGCACACACGTCCCGAATTACATTTATGCTACAACGCTGTATGGCCAGCCCTCCTGGGAGTTTGAGGGTGATACCTGTACACATGACTTTGTACAGTTCTTTACAAGCGGTAAATTTTCAGATCATACATTTATTGCCCACAATGGTGGAAGATATGATGCATACTTTATTGTTAAGGAACTGATTTCTGAAAAACTACAAGTACAGTTGATAACCCAAGGTGGCAGTCTCTTGTGTGTGTCGCTACCCGATTTGTCTATAAGGTTCATAGACTCTCTAAATTTTATCCCCATGAAACTCAGTAAATTACCACAGGCCATGGGCTTTTCAGGCGGCAAAGGGCATTTTCCACACTTTTTCAATACCAGAGAAAACCAAAACTATGTAGGCCCCATACCTGATGTAAAATATTATGGGGTGGAGTACATGTCACCTGGTGAGAAGGTAGAGTTCCTGGAGTGGTATGAGACACAGGTAAATACAACTTTTGACTTCAAGGCCGAGCTAAAATCTTATTGCAAACAAGATGTTGAAATTTTGAGACACGCCTGCGAGATCTATAGAGAGCGTATTATGCAGATGACTCAGAAAAATGTTAAAAAATACTGTAAGCGTCAAAAGCAAAGGATTGTAGTGAGCAGATGTGTTGATCCTTTTCAGCTCATCACCCTGGCCTCGGTGTGTATGACAATGTACCGGTTTAAATTTCTTCCAAAAAAGACAATCGCCATTTTACCTGGTGATAATTATCACAAGGCAAAAAAGCGCTACTCGACACCCGCTATACAGTGGCTCATGTATGTAGCCCACTCTGAGAACATCGACATACAGCACGCTTTGAGAGGCGGTGAAAAACAGGTCGGGAAGTATTTTCTAGATGGCTATGCCTATGTTAGCGGCCAGCACATAGCCTTTGAATTTCAGGGGTGTTTTTACCACGGCTGTCCCGTGTGCTATAATGAAAATGACACGAATAAGGTCACGAGTACGTCCTACGGCCAGTTATATTACACCTTTTTAGCTAAAAAGCGTTACTTACAGTGTTGCGGGTACACAGTAAGACTGATGTGGGAACATGAGTGGAATGAAATGGTTGAAAATGATTCTAACCTTCAAACATTTCTTCGTCAGATGGAATTCCCCGTTCCTTTAGACCCCCGTGATGCGCTTTATGGCGGGCGAACTAACGCCATTAAGCTCTATCACCATCTGGAAGAAGGGGAGACTTTACACTACTACGATTTCACCAGTCTGTACCCCTTTGTAAACAAAACTAAAACATACCCTGTAGGCCATCCAGACATCATCTACGACAATTTTGGATTCATTAAAAAATACTTTGGCATTGCTAGAGTCAAGGTCTACCCGCCGAGAGATTTATTTTTTCCAGTTCTACCGGTAAAACTCAACAAAAAATTAATGTTTCCCCTTTGCTACACATGCGCTGCAAATTCCCAGGCAGATATTTGTGCCCACAGTGATGAAGAACGGGCGCTGACAGGCACCTGGTGCACTATAGAGCTCGAGATGGCTATAGAAAAAGGGTATCGGATCGCTCACATCTATGAAATATGGCATTTTCCTAAAACCACTGATGATCTGTTTGCGCCTTACATTAAATTACATCTTAGGGATAAGCAGGAAGCCTCTGGTTATCCTAGCTGGTGCACTGATGACGCCAAGAAACGGCAGTACATTGACTCTTTTCTTGAAAAAGAAGGTGTCCAATTACGGCCTGAAAATATAGCTGTCAATCCTGCTAAGCGACAGATCTCCAAGCTTTTCTTAAATTCTTTATGGGGAAAGTTTGCTCAGAGATCTAATCTATCATGTACCAGCATTGTTAGGGATCCAGATGAGCTTTTTAAGTATTTGTTCCTGCCTTACTATGACATTTCGATGTTACATTTCCTTGATGATGACACCGCAACCATTAACTGGAAATATGCAAAAGGCCATCACACACTCAACAAAAACACAAACATTTTTATAGCGTGTTTTACAACAGCGTATGCTCGGTAAGGCTACGTTCACATTGGCGTTCCGCCAATGTGCGTCGCTGTTGCGCCGGCGACGCGCCGGCGACGCAGCGGCGACGCAGCGGCGACGCGCCCCTATGTTTAACATAGGGGACGCGTGCGTCGTTTTGGTGGCGTTTTTCGCCACGTGCGTCGTTTCCGACGCTAGCGTCGGACGCAAGAAAACGCTACTTGTAGCATTTTCTGTGCGTCCGATTTTCGTCGGAAAACGACGCACGCGTCGCAACGCTAATGTGAACGTAGCCTTAGAGCTCTATTCGCTGCTGGACCGGCTGCAGGAGAGGTGCCTTTATCACGACACAGACTCAGTTATTTTTGTACAGAGAGATGGTGAGTGGCAACCGCCTTTAGGCGATTACCTGGGGGAGCTGACCAGTGAAATACCCGATGGTACACATATCACAGAATTTGTATCCGCGGGCCCCAAAACTTACGGCTACAAACTCAACACCGGTAAAACTGTCTTAAAAGTTAAGGGGATAACACTAAATGTTGGTAACTCTCAATCTATTAATTTCAACAGTCTGAAAGATCTAGTTCTGGACTACCCGCGCAATTCTGCCGCAGAAACTCAGAAACGTATTGTCGTACAGCAGGCGTCCATTGTGAGAAATAAAAAGTACTGGGATATTGAAACAAGGCCATTACGCAAAACACAAAAGTGCGTTTATACAAAGCGCCGACTATTAGACGATTTCACAACATTACCTTTTGGGTATTAGTCGAGTATTGTGATGGATACGCGTCTGCAGCACCCTTTCTCTTGCATTCTAGCAGGCCCGTCTAATTCTGGAAAGAGCTATTTTGTAAAACAGCTGCTATATAATATTGAAGCTAATTTTTCTCAGAAACCTGATAATATTGTATGGTTTTATTCGTGTTGGCAAAAACTATATGATGAAATCTCTCTCTCTTTTCCCCACGCCAGATTTGTGGAGGGTCTGCCGAATACATTCGTAGATGACGAATTATTCCCACCGGAGAAGGTGAATTTGGCGATTGTTGATGATCTCATGGAGAGTGCTAGTGAGAATTGTGAGATAGAAAAAGCCTTTACCAAGTATGTGCACCACAGAAATCTCACCATTTTCTACCTGGTGCAAAACATATTTTGTCAGGGCAAGAAAAGCCGTACGATAAATTTAAACACAAAGTACATGGTGCTTTTTAACAAGCCCCGAGATAAATTACAAATTTTAACTCTAGCTCGTCAGATGTATCCCGGAAAAACACGTTTTTTCCTAGAAGCTTTTGAGGATGCCACGCGGGATCCTTACGGGTATTTGCTTGTAGATTTGAGAGCTAATACTCCTGAGGATCTGCGTTTAAGGACTGGGTTGTTTCCACCCGCGTTACCCGCTGTCTATGTTCAGAAGAAAAACACTTCTAAAAAGTGAATTTTACCCGGTATCAGACATTCTACGCTGTGGTCGTTGTGATGTAAAGATGTCTGAGAGGCTCCGGCGTAACTGGGCTCTCTTAAAAACCCTAGTGAAAGCAACCCCCGCTGTCAGAAAGTCTATTTTGCGCGATGCAAGCAATGATTTAATTACAGCCATAGGCGAGATTGCTTTAAATATCTTAAAAGGCAGGATTCCGCTGAAAGAGCGCCAGAAAGGTATATTAAAGAAGTGGCGTAAAGCTATAAGAACCCTGAGCGACAGGTCTCAGCCCATAAAGAAAAAGAAGCGCCTACTAAAACAGGCCGGCGGGTTTATCGGTCCTCTTTTAGCTTTTGCAATCCCAATAATAACAAGCCTGATCGCCGGAAGATAATGGAGCATGCAACGAAAATGTATCTAGTCCCCAAACAGGAGCTAGACAAACTAAGACCCAGTACTACAGATAACATACGCGACAGTGTTATTCGGCGCCTTGATGGTGAGATTAGCGACATTTTACAGCGTCGTGACATTCCCGATGATGTGAAAATTAAAATGTATAGCTCTGTGCTACAACGCTACTTGGTACATGCGCGCCACAGCTCAAAAGAAGTAACGGCTTTAAATCTCGTTAGCCCTCCTGATCCTGGTCAGCAGCAATTGCCAAATACCGACTCTGATAAAAATCATACCGACTCTGATAAAAATCATGAGATCGCTGAAATTGTCAGCCATATAAACCAGAGATATAAAAAGAATGCTGAATTTTTACTAAACAGGCTGCTGCAGAATAAAAATGTCACAGCATGGAATAATAATGCTGAATTTATTTTCAAAGGATCCGTAATACCAGGGTCTAACTTACTGGATTTGGTACGTAGTACAACGCAGAGCCATGCTCTGAACAGTAGAAATTTACCACCGGGTTGGGATTCATTTATGCAGGCTATGGCCGAACTAAATATGCCGTCTACAGTTGTGGGTAACACCGCTACTAGGAAGCTTTTAGATGAATTAAAAATTACCAACAGTGAGACACGCTCTGTATCTACACCGCTGAAGTTAGCGGCGGTTCCCCGTACAATTCAATCTTTACATTCCCCGTCATTAGGTACCACACGTGGAACTCTGCTACCTAAAAAAAGGTCTCTACCGATGCTGCAAACCATGTGGCTCACGATGTAAAGAATGTACTGGCTAAAATGCTGTACTCGCCTTGTAACTCTATATTAATTATTTTGTAAGAAGTGTAATGATGAATGTTCATTGTACTATTTTAATGTTTTTACTTTTTATATTCTGTATGAATTTTTATAGTATTGAAATGTCTTTGAGATGCTGTTTTATTGTGAGAAATAAATCTTTTTAAATTTTTTACAATATCGTGTCTTTGGTTTTACTTGTGTTGTAACATTGGGTCATATTATAACTTGTGTTGTGACATTGGTGCATATCGCTTCTGTGTATATAAGGCAGCCCCAAGGAGAAAATCTGCTACACTGTGAATAAACACAGCTTACAATGCCCCACAGATAACAGCTAAATAACTTCTCAGATGCCATCTTCAGGACACAAAAAAGAGAAAGCAAATATCAAACATTCGGCGTTATAAAATCCAATGCCTGGGCACATGACCCGCAATAACCTTCAGGTACAATACATGTACAAACAGAAAAGCTGCCTCTTCTGCTTGTGAAAATAAACATTTATTGGGTACGCAAATACAACAACAATTGACCTAGGTGTTATAAACCTCTGAACCGCAGTTAACCTAAACATTTAGGTAATGTTCACCATTTAGTTAGTGTTCACCATTTACAAAAACAAATAGACAGCTTTAAGTTCTCCACTATATGAATACACTGCAAATACCCACAGCAGATTCTCTGTTTGTGAAAATAAACATTTAGTTAATGTTCACCATAGTGTTCAGTAGAGACACATATAAACAGCTTTAAGTTCTCCACTATATGAATACACTGTGAATAAAACAAAAGCTTACAGAATCAAACTCGGGGATACGTATAAAATCTATTATAAAACAAATGAGAAAGGTGTTATAAACCACGTGTAAAATAAATACATGACTAGACTATAATTATAAACATGTGTTATTCCACAAAATACGGGAATAATA
The DNA here is from genome assembly GCF_032444005.1 of Ranitomeya imitator. Classification (NCBI taxonomy): domain Eukaryota; kingdom Metazoa; phylum Chordata; class Amphibia; order Anura; family Dendrobatidae; genus Ranitomeya; species Ranitomeya imitator. The sequence continues at coordinate 184,253,862 of NC_091286.1, read as the reverse complement.
TCAAAACTACAACAAATTAAACTATATTAAACTATATCAAAAGGGGGAATCAAACAAGGAGGGACAGCTGGATACCAGCCGTCAGACAAGGGGAGGGGAGGGGTTACACACTTTGATACACTTTGATAGGGGCGGGGCACCTGTCAGATTGAGTTTGACGAAACCACCCGATGCTACACTACTTGTGGTATCTCGGTAAAAATACTTCTGTTTCAAGTTGTTATGGCTGCTTCAGGACTGTGTCTTAAATGCACCTACTACCACCATCATCATCTTCTGCCTAGAGGCAGTTACTGCGCAGAGAGAAAGTCTAAGGAACAGACGGTGAATGCTTGGGTGGTGTTGTACTCGGTCTCTGGACTTGAAGGCAAAATCTTCTAGATTAAGTCATGACTGGAAGAGCTAGAGCAAGAGTACGTGGAAGATCACGGGCCAGAACTCTTAACTACTGAAGCCTTGTGTTCCTGGGCCGGATTCTGACAATCCATCACCTACTAATTCTGAACTTGTTGGACGAGGATGTAAAAAAGGAGCCCCTGCATTTTCACATTTCGGCTGTATTTCAAGGGGTGTAAATTGGAGAGCGTGGTGGTCGTAGATGTGACTTATACTATATAGGTGTTTCCACGAGACAATCTATCCAACATGTTGTTGAATCAAATTTTTTTTTTCTCGCAACTCTGTTCAGCTGTGCACAAACTATGTCAAATTGGTAGCTACACCCCAGTGGGTCTTGTCACAGTGTCATGTTGACTACAGTCCACAGATGTTATGTAGATCCCTGATCTCACCTCTACTTTACCAGCATAATGAATTAATAGGAAAAGCATGTGGTATTGATGGAGCTGTTGTTTTCTTGCCAAAGATACAAAATAAGATCAATGATGTGGTTAGCCACACACGCAATGGAGAAATAGTAAAGATGACAATTACTTTCACATTTCAATTAACACACACTTCATCAACTTGCTTTCACTTTCACAACATTATATTCCGAAGCCTTGAAGAAGAAGATGAATATATTGTGAAGCAATGACGTTTTGAAATGCAGACTTTGATGGAATGGTCTGCGGGCATCATGTTACGTTTGCAGAGCCCCTGATGTGCCTAAACAGTAGAAACCCCACACAAATTACCCCATTTTGGAAACTAGACCCCCAAGGAACTTATCTAGATATGTCGTAAGCAAGTAGAAGGGAAGTAGTTACATTTTGTAATGCAGACTTTGATGGAATGGTCCACGGGCGTCATGTCGCGTTTGGAGAGCCCCTGATGTGTCTAAACTCTGGAAAACCCCCATTTCTAATTCCAACCCTAACCGCAACACACCCCTAACCCTAATCCCAACCCTATCCACAAATCTAACCCTAACACACCCCTAAACTTAATCCCAACCCAAACCCTACCCCTAATCCCAACCCTAACTTTAGCCCCAATCCTAACCCTAACTTTAGCCCAACTCTATCCCTAATGGCAAAACTGGGGCTGGAGGGGATGATCACTGCGGCAGGGGGTGATCACCGGGGAAGGGGTTGATCACTGGCGCAGGGGGAGATCAGGGGGCAGGGAGTGATCACAGGGGGAGATCACCGAGGCAGGGGGCAATCAGCGGGGCAGATCAGTGAAGCACGGGGCAATCAGCAGGGCAGGGGACAGATCAGTGGGGCAGGGGGAGATCAGTGAGGCAAAGGGGAGATCAGCGGAGCAGGGGGGAGATCAGCAGAGCAGGGGGGAGATCAACGGGGCAAATCAGCGGGGCAGGGGGGAGATCTGCGGGGCAGGGGGAGATCAGCGGGGCAGGGGGGAGATCAGCGGGGCAGGGGGGAGATCAGCGGGACAGGGGAGAGATCAGTGGGGCAGAGGGGAGATCTGTTGTGAATTCTGCTTTTGGGTTCCCTCCAGTGGTTGTAGGTGGGAATGCAGTTGTCTCTGAGTCGCAGTCCTGGCCAGGTGTATCTGCTGATTGCAGTTCTGACTGGGATATTTAGGTGTGCAGGATTCATTAGCCCTTTCCAGTTGTCAATGTTTCTTGTGAAGTGTTGGATCTATTTCTGGCTTCTCCTGCTTGGCTGCCAGTTCAGCAAACATAAGTGTCTGTTTCTTTTTCTGTGGCACACTTGCGGTGTGCTTGTTTTTGATTGTATTCCTGCTCTGAACGTAGGATTCGCTGGAGTTGCAGATATACGCTTCTACGTCTTTAGTTAGATGGAAGTTTTTGTATATTCTGCTGTGGATATTTTTGAAGGGTTTTAATACTGACCGCACAGAACTCTGTCCTATCCTGTCCTATTTTAGCTAGAGTGGCCTCGTGTGCTAAATCTTGTTTTTCTGCCTGTGTATGTTTTTTCCTCTCCGACTCACCGCCAATATTTGTGGGGGGCTGTCTATCCTTTGGGGTTCTGCTTTGAGGCAAGATAGTATTCCTATTTCCATCTTTAGGGGTATTTAGTCCTCCGGCTGTGACGAGGTGTCTAGGTTTGTTAGGTACACTCCACGGCTACTTCTAGTTGCGGTGTTAAGATCAGGATTGCGGTCAGTATAGTGACCACCTACTCCAGTGAAAGTTTTCATGCTGCTCCAAGGTCACCGAATCATAACAGTACAACTGGCCAAGAATGAGTTAAATGCCTCTCAGAAGAAGGGAAGAAAGGTGTTGAGCCATTTTTTTTTCTTCAGTCTGTTTTGTGTTCTCTTCCCTCTTAATCTCTGGGTGGCTGAGGAACTTTGTGCTAGCATGAATGTTCAGGAAATAGCTTCTTGTGTAGACCAGCTTACTGCTAGGGTACAGTGTATTTCAGATTATATTGCTCAGACTCCTGCTTTAGAACCGAAGATTTCTACTCCTGATTTGTTTTCTGGTGACAGGTCCAAATTTTTGAGTTTTAAAAACAACTGTAAACTGTTTTTTGCTCTGAGACCTCGATCCTCTGGTGATTCCATTCAGCAGGTAAAGATCGTTATCTCCCTGCTGCGTGGCGACCCGCAGGATTGGGCGTTTTCCCTGGAATCTGGGGATCCGGCTTTGCTTAATATAGACTCCTTTTTTCAGGCTTTGGGATTATTATATGATGAACCTAATTCTGTGGATCAAGCTGAGAAGACCTTGTTGGCCCTGTCTCAGGGTCAAGAGGCAGCAGAATTGTATTGTCAGACATTCAGAAAATGGTCTGTGTTGACTAAATGGAATAATGATGCTTTGGCGGCAATTTTCAGAAAGGGTCTTTCTGAATCCGTTAAAGATGTTATGGTGGGGTTTCCCACGCCTTGCGGTCTGAGTGATTCTATGTCTCTGGCCATTCAGATTGACCGGCACTTGCGGGAGCGCAGAACTGTGCGCGCTGTGGCGTTATCCTCAGAGCAAATTCCTGAGCCAATGCAGTGTGATAGGATTCTGTCTAGAACGGAACGACAAGGTTTCAGACGTCAGAATAGGTTGTGTTATTATTGTGGCGACGCTTCTCATGTCATTTCAGTCTGTCCTAAGCGGACAAAGAGGATCCCTAGTTCATTTACCATCAGTACTGTACAACCTAAATTTCTGTTATCTGTGTCCTTGATCTGCTCATTGTCATCATTTTCTGTCATGGCGTTTGTGGATTCAGGCGCCGCCTTGAACTTAATGGACTTTGAGTTTGCCAAGCGTTGTGGTTTTCCCTTGCAGCCTTTGCAGAACCCTATTCCTTTAAGGGGCATTGATGCTACACCCTTGGCTAAAAATAAGCCCCAGTTTTGGACACAGGTGACCATGCGCATGGCGCCAGCCCATCAGGAAGATTGTCGATTTCTGGTGTTGCATAATTTGCATGATGCTATCGTGCTGGGTTTTCCGTGGTTGCAGGTACATAATCCTGTGTTGGATTGGAAGTCCATGTCTGTGACTAGTTGGGGTTGTCAGGGGGTTCATAATGATGTTCCTTTGATGTCAATCTCCTCTTCTTCCTCTTCTGAAATTCCAGAGTTTTTGTCTGATTTTCAGGATGTATTCGATGAGCCCAAGTCCAGTTTCCTTCCACCGCAGAGACTGCGATTGTGCTATTGACTTGATTCCAGGCTGTAAGTTTCCTAAAGGTCGACTTTTCAACCTGTCTGTGCCTGAACATACCGCCATGCGGAGCTATTTTAAGGACTCTTTGGAGAAAGGGCATATTCGACCATCTTCACCGTTGGGAGCGGAGTTCTTTTTTGTTGCTAAAAAAGATGGTTCCTTGAGACCCTGTATTGATTATCGCCTCTTGAATAAGATCACGGTCAAGTTTCTATACTCTTTACCTTTGCTTTCCGATTTGTTTGCTAGGATTAAGGGAGCTAGTTGGTTTACAAAGATTGACCTTCGGGGGGGCATATAATCTTGTTCGTATTATGAATGGAAAACTGCGTTTAACACCCCCGAAGGCCATTTTGAATACCTTGTGATGCCATTCGGACTCTCTAATGCTCCATCTGTTTTTCAGTCCTTCATGCATGATATCTTCCGGACTTATCTTGATAAATTCTTGATTGTATATTTGGACGATATTTTGATTTTTTCCGATGATTGGGAGTCTCATGTGCAACAGATCAGGATGGTATTTCAGATCCTTCATGACATTGCTTTGTTTGTGAAAGGGTCTAAGTGTCTCTTTGGGGTGCAGAAGGTTTCTTTTTTGGGGTTTATTTTTTCTCCCTCATCTATAGAGATGGACCCGGTTAAGGTTCAGGCCATTCATGATTGGATTCAGCCGACATCCGTGAAGAGCCTTCAGAAATTTTTGGGTTTTGCAAATTTTTATCGCCGTTTCATTGCTAATTTTTCCAGCATGGTTAAACTCTTGACCGATTTGACGAAGAAAGGCGCTGATGTGGTGAATTGGTCCTCTGCGGCTGTCTCTGCCTTTCAGGAGTTTAAACATCGATTTACTTCTGCTCCGGTGTTGCGCCAACTGGATGTTTCTCTTCCGTTTCAGGTTGAGGTTGACGCTTCTGAGATTGCGGTAGGGGCCGTTTTGTCTCAGAGGGATCCTGTTGGTTCCTTAATGAAACCGTGTGCCTTCTTACGGGAAGTAAGTTTTCGCCTGCTGAACGCAATTATGATGTCGGCAATCGGGAGTTGTTGGCTATGAAGTGGGCGTTTGAGGAGTGGCGACATTGGCTTGAGGGAGCTAAGCACCGTATTGTGGTCTTGACCGATCATAAGAATTTGATTTACCTCGAGTCTGCCAAACGACTGAATCCCAGACAGGCTCGATGGTCCTTGTTTTTTTCCCGTTTTGATTTCGTGGTCTCGTACCTTCCGGGTTCTAAGAATACTAAGGCTGATGCCCTCTCTAGGAGTTTTTTGCCTGATTCTCCTGAGGTCTTAGAACCGGTCGGTATTCTGAAAGAAGGGGTGGTCCTTTCTGCCATTTCCCCTGATTTATGACGGGTTCTTCAGGAATTTCAGGCTGACAAACCTGACCGCTGTCCTGTGGGGAAACTAATTGTTCCTGACAGATGGACTAGTAGAGTGATTTCTGAGGTTCACTGTTCCGTGTTGGCTGGTCATCCTGGCATTTTTGGTACCAGAGATTTGGTTGGGAGGTCCTTTTGGTGGCCTTCTTTGTTGCGTGATGTGCATTCTTTTGTGCAGTCCTGTGGGACTTGTGCGCGGGCCAAGCCTTGTTGTTCCCGTGCTAGTGGGTTGCTTTTGCCATTGCCGGTCCCTGAGAGGCCCTGGACGCATATTTCGATGGATTTTATTTCTGATCTTCCGGTCTCCCAGAAGATGTCTGTTATCTGGGTTGTAGGTGACCGGTTCTCTAAGATGGTTCATTTTGTGCCTTTGCCTAAATTGCCTTCCTCTTCAGATTTGGTTCCGTTGTTTTTTCAGCATGTGGTTCGTTTGCATGGTATTCCGGAGAATATTGTGTCCGACAGAGGTTCCCAGTTTGTTTCTAGGTTTTGGCGGGCCTTTTGTGCTAGGCTGGGCATTGATTTGTCTTTTTCTTCTGCATTTCATCCTCAGACAAATGGCCAGACCGAGCGAACAAATCAGACTTTGGAGACTTATTTGAGATGCTTTGTGTCTGCTGATCAGGATGATTGGGTGGCTTTCTTGCCATTGGCCGAATTTGCCCTTAATAATCGGTCTAGTTCGGCTACCTTGGTTTCGCCTTTCTTTTGTAATTTTGGTTTTCATCCTCGTTTTTCTTCTGGGCAGGTTGAGCCTTCTGACTGTCCTGGTGTGGATTCCGTGGTTGACAGGTTGCAGCAGATTTGGGCTCATGTGGTGGACAATTTGGTGTTGTCTCAGGAGGAGGCTCAACGATTTGCTAACCGTCGTCGGTGTGTTGGTTCCCGGCTTCGGGTTGGGGATCTGGTCTGGTTGTCTTCCCGTCATGTTCCTATGAAGGTTTCTTCCCCTAAGTTTAAGCCTCGGTTTATTGGTCTTCATAAGATTTCTGAGATTATTAATCCGGTGTCTTTTCGTTTGGCGCTTCCGGCCTCTTTTGCTATCCATAATGTCTTCCATAGATCTTTATAGTGGAAATATGTGGTGCCCGTTGTTCCCTCGGTTGATCCTCCGGCCCCTGTGTTGGTTGATGGAGTGTTGGAGTATGTGGTTGAGAAGATTTTGGATTCTCGTTTTTCGAGGGGAGGCTTCAGTACCTTGTCCTGGGTTATGGCCAGGAGGATAATTCTTGGGTTTTTGCCTCTGATGTCCATGCTGCTGATTTGGTCCGTGCCTTTCATCTGGCTCATCCTGGTCGTCCTGGGGGCCCTGGTGAGGGTTCGGTGACCCCTCCTCAAGGGGGGGTACTGTTGTGAATTCTGCTTTTGGGTTCCCTCCAGTGGTTGTAGGTGGGAATGCAGTTGTCTCTGAGTTGCAGTCCTGGCCAGGTGTATCTGCTGATTGCAGTTCTGACTGGGATATTTTGATGTGCAGGATTCATTAGCCCTTGCCAGTTGTCAATGTTTCTTGTCAAGTGTTGGACCTATTTCTGGCTTCTCCTGCTTGGCTGCCAGTTCAGCAAAGATAAGTGTCTGTTTCTTTTTCTGTGGCACACTTGCGGTGTGCTTGTTTTTGATTGTATTCCTGCTCTGAACGTAGGATTCGCTGGAGTTGCAGATATACGCTCCTACGTCTTTAGTTAGATGGAGGAAGTTTTTGTATATTCTGCTGTGGATATTTTTGAAGGGTTTTAATACTGACCGCACAGAACTCTGTCCTATCCTGTCCTATTTTAGCTAGAGTGGCCTCGTGTGCTAAATCTTGTTTTTCTGCCTGTGTATGTTTTTTCCTCTCCGACTCACCGCCAATATTTGTGGGGGGCTGTCTATCCTTTGGGGTTCTGCTCTGAGGCAAGATAGTATTCCTATTTCCATCTTTAGGGGTATTTAGTCTTCCGGCTGTGACGAGGTGTCTAGGTTTGTTAGGTACACTCCACGGCTACTTCTAGTTGCGGTGTTAAGATCAGGATTGCGGTCAGTATAGTGACCACCTACTCCAGTGAAAGTTTTCATGCTGCTCCAAGGTCACCGAATCATAACAGAGATCAGCAGGACAAGGGGGACATCAACGGGGCAAGGGGGACATCAGCGGGGCAAGGGGGATATCAGCGGGGCAAGGGGGACATCAGCGGGGCAAGCGGGACATCAGCAGGGCAAGGGGGACATCAGCAGGGCAAGGGGGACATCAGCAGGGCAGGGGGCAGATGAGCGGGGCAGATCAGCAAGGCAGATCAGCGGAGCAGGTGGGAGATCAGCAGGGCAAGGGGGCGATTAGGGGGGCAGAGGATGATCAGGGGGTGATCACTGGGGCGGGGATCACTGGGGGCAGGAGGGGGCTGTCAGGCACGGGGGCTGAGGAGATGCAGCAGCAGGGACGGTGATCAGGGGTGATCACCGAGGCAGGGGGAAGGGAGCAGACGGTGGGGGGAGCAGATGGGAGTACCTGGTGGCGGCGGCGATGATGGCGGCAGCGATCACGGTGAGTATGTCGCAGGGCAGCAAGCAGGCACCTCGCTGTTCAGCTTCCATGGATGGCATGAAGCTGGATAGCGAGGCAGCCATAGTTTACTCCGCCCCTCCACATCTGAATGGAGCAATAGCGTCACATGGACACTATCTCCAATCAGATCTGGGGGGTGGTGAAAAAGTGGTCACCGGGGCGATCGTAGCTACAGGGGGGCAAAGCCACCCCCCCTGGGCTCAAGTACAAGTCCCCCTGTTCCTGCTGGTCCGGTGAAATTTCAGTTAACTGCATACACTGCGTCACAGGTCAGGAAAGGGTTAATCATGTATGGCATTTATGATGCCCCTTAAAAATAAAGAATTACACACTATGGTGATATGTACCCCCCAAGGGAAAATGTTTGTCAGCCCATATAATTAGTGTATGGGCATACCAAGTATAAGTGAAGCGCTCCTTTGTAATGTGAAATTTTTTTTAATGAAACACTCCTCGTTTCTTCCAGAGGGATTGTGGTGCGTTCAAATTAGGGCCAGGCCACGATTTCACTTCATGGACAAACTTTGTGGTCATAAAAAAAGACAATAATGGAAACTTTTGTTTCATGTGGCCATCCAGTACATGGTTTCAAAGGGTTATTGGGGTGCATGTAACATTGGTGCAGGGCAGGCCTTGCATTCAGTGCATTATCAAACAGTATGGGAGACACACTTTCCTCTAATGGGAACAATTGTCATGTCGGACGCTATTCACACTAGGGCGTCCGACAGACAGCGGTAATTCTTCATTCGTCCACTATGCGCTCAGTGGCGCCGGCTAGATTTTATCTAGGTTGTCCGGGGTTAATCTAGCTGGTACTCGGATTGGAGGCTGGGTCACTCCCACGGCCTTTAAATAGTTCTTCTGAACTTTGGGCGTCGCCAATTATAGCTTGTGTCTTGTACCTGGTGATCTCGGTTCGGAGTGGTGGTCTTGGAGTGAAAATATAATATCTGGTGGTGTATGATCCTTTGTCATATTTCTCCTTCCTATTTGTGTTTTGTTTTGCCCTGTGCACATTATAGTGTTTTCCTGAGTGTGTTTGCGGCGTGGTGCGTTTTTGGTTTTCCCTGTCTGTGCTTTCTGTAGGGGTTGGTGTAAGGAATTATCACTGGGTGGAGGGTGGAGGTTTCAGATTAGTACTGAAACAGGAGTTAGGGTCAGGCCTGGCGGCCCAAGCACACCATCAGTGTAATCTCTGGGAGAGGGACAGACAGGGTTTCCCTAGTCTGAGGGATATTGCAGGGGCCCGGGTTATTAGCTTTGCCTACTTAGGCTCCCCGTGACAAAAATTTTGTCATGAGGTGATAAAGTACATCTGCTGAAATGGCTATTAGGGTGCATGTACCATTGGTGCAGGGCAGGCTTTACATTCAATGCATAAGAAAACAGTATGGGAGACACACTTTCTTCTAATGGGAACAATTTTGTCATGAGGCTGTAAAGTACGTCTGCTGAAAGGCTTATTGGGGTGCATGTAACTTTGGGACAGGCCAGGCCTTGCATTCAATGCATAAGAAAACAATATGGGAGACACACTTTCTTCTAATGAGAACAATTTTGACATGGGGCCCTCAAGTACTGTAACAACCCTGCTGGCGTCACTGCATGGCCTTCCATCCCCCAACTGCCTGTTACATCAACTCACTCACCCTGTGTCATGCTGTCAGATCTGTCTGCTGCCGACTCCATGCCATTTTCTTCATGGCCGCTTGCTCTGTGTACACTTTCTGTCTGTGTGCATAGGGGGGCAGCGCCAGCAACTCCTGTTTCTTATTCAGTCTGTATGCACCTCCTTAAGGTGTCTCTGGCCAATAGCCTAGAGGCCTCTGAATCTTAAGGAGTCCTCACCCATTGGAGGACGCCGGAGCAAACTTACTTCCTCAGTCAGTACAGTGCTGCTGAGGTGTCTGGTTCGGTCTCTGTGTCAGCAACCCAGTGGGGCGTAGTACCCTGGTCTGTGTTCACCTTCCAGTGGGGCGTCGCACCCTGGTCTGAATCTGTGTTCTGTTACTTCTGTGTGTGAACTCTGGTTCATGTCTGTTCCTGCTTTGGTTGTTACAATTCCCACTCTGCTGTGTGTATCTCTGCGCTCTCTCTCTGCTTGGCTCGCCACTACTATGGCTAGAAGGTTGGAAGAGTGTTTAAACTAGGGAATGGGGGAGGGTGTTCATTTTATAGGAGGGGAAGATGGTGCAGATAGAGACCTGGGAAGTTGGCTGTGGCATGGGGGTGGGGTTAGATCAATTAATAATTTAAGAAAGAAAAGAAGTGCAGAGATATACATAAAATGTATGTATACTAATGCCAGAAGCCTTGCCAACAAAATGGACGAATTAGAATTAATGGTGTTGAAGCATAATTATGACATGGTGGGGATATCTGAAACGTGGCTGGATGAAAGCCATGACTGGGTTGTTAACTTGCAGGGCTATAGCCTTTTCAGAAATGACCGAACGGATAAGCGAGGGGGAGGGGTGTGTCTATATGTAAAATCATCCTCAAAATCCATCCTGTGTGATAATATAGGTGAATCTAATGAAAATGTAGAGTCCCTTTGGGTGGAGATAAGGGGAGGGGGAAAAAATAATTACTGATAGGGGTTTGTTATAAGTCTCCAAAAATAATGGAAGCAATGAAGAATATCCTCATAAAGTAAATAGATGAAGCTGTGACTCAAGGAGAAGTCATTATTATGGGGGACTTCAACTACCCTGAAATAGATTGGGGAACGGAAATCTGCAGTTCCAGCAAAGGTAATAGTTTTTTGACAACTATGAGAGACAATTACCTTTCACAATTGGTTCAGTGTTATGATCCGGTGACCTTGGAGCAGCATGAAAATGTTCACTGGAGTAGGTGGTCACTATACTGACCGCAAATCCTGATCTTAACACCGCAATTAGAAGTAGCCGTGGAGTGTACCTAACCAATCCTAGATACCTCGTCACAGCCGGAGGACTAAATACCCCTAAAGATGGAAATAGGAATACTATCTTGCCTCCGAGAAAACCCCAAAGGATAGACAGCCCCCCACAAATATTTGCGGTGAGTCGGAGGAAAAAACATACACAGGCAGAAAAACAGGATTTAGCACAGGAGGCCACTCTAGCTAAAATAGGACAAGATAAGACAGAGTTCTGTGCGGTCAGTATTAAAACCCTTCAAAAATATCCACAGCAGAATATACAAAAACTTCCTCCATCCAACTAAAGACGTAGGCGCGTATATCTGCAACTCCAGTGAATCCTACATTCAGAGCAGGAATACAATAAAAAACAAGCACACAGCCTGTGTGCCACAGAAAAAGAAACAGACACTTATCTTTGCTGAAATGGCAGCCAAGTAGGAGAAGCCAGACAGAGATCCATCATATCCCAAAAAACAATGACAACTGGCAAGGACTAATGAGTCCAGATACACCTGTCCAAGACTGCAGCCCAGGAACAACTGCATTATCATCTACTACCACCAGAGGGAGCTCAAAAGCAGAATTCACAACAGTTCAGGACCCAACAAGAAGGGGGGCACTGCTAGATCTAATATTAACCAACAGGCCAGACCGCATATCAAATATAAGGGTTGGGGGTCACTTGGGGAATAGCGATCACAAAATAATATGTTTTCATGTATCCTTTAATAAGATGTGTAGTAGAGGGGTTACAAGGACACTAAACTTCAGGAAGGCAAATTTCCAACGGATGAGAGATGATCTTAGTGCAATTAACTGGGACGATATCCTGAGACACAAAAATACACAAAGAAAATGGGAGACATTTATTAGCATCCTGGATAGGACCTGTGCACAGTATATACCGTAAGGGAATAAACATACTAGAAATAGGAGGAAACCAATATGGCTAAATAGAGCTGTAAGGGGCGAATAAAGTGACAAAAAGAAAGCATTTAGATAAGATTAGATTAGTTAAAGGAAGTAGGTAGTGATGAGGCATTAAATAAATACAGAAAACTGAATAAACTCTGTAAAAAGCAAATCAAAACAGCTAAGATTGAGACAGAGAGACTCATTGCCAGAGAGAGAGAGTAAAAATAATCCCAAAATATTCTTTAACTATGTAAATAGTAAGAAACTAAAAAATGATAGTGTTGGCCCCCTTAAAAATAGTCTGGGTGAAATGGTGGCTGAGGATGAGGAAAAGGCCAATATGCTAGATTAAATTTTTTCATCAGTATTTACACAAAAAAATTCCATGGCAGACAATATGATCAGTGATAACAAAAATTCCTCATTAAAGGTACCGTTACACGAAACGACTTACCAACAATCACGACCAGCGATACGACCTGGCCGTGATCGTTGGTAAGTCGTTGTGTGGTCGCTGGGGAGCTGTCACACAGACAGCTCTCTCCAGCGACCAACGATCAGGGGAAAGACTTCGGCATCGTTGAAACGGTCTTCAACGATGCCGAAGTCCCCGGGTAGCCAGGGTAAACATCGGGTTACTAAGTGCAGGGTCGCGCTTAGTAACCCGATATTTACCCTGGTTACCATTGTAAAAGTAAAAAAAAAAAAAAAAACAGTACATACTTACATCCCGATGTCTGTCACGTCCCCCGCCGTCAGCTTCCCGCACTGACTGTGTCAGCGCCGGCCGTAAAGCAGAGCACAGCGGTGATGTCACCACTGTGCTCTGCTTTACGGCCGGCGTGCTGACAGTCAGTGTAGGAAAGCTGACGGCGGGGGACGTGACAGACATCGGAATGTAAGTATGTACTGTTTTTTTTTTTTTTCTAACTTTTACAATGGTAACCAGGGTAAATATCAGGTTACTAAGCGTGGCCCTGCGCTTAGTAACCCGATATTTACCCTGGTTACAAGTAAACACATCGCTGGATCGGCGTCACACACGCCGATCCAGCGATGACAGCGGGTGATCAGCGACCAAAAAACGGTCCTGATCATTCCCCAGCGACCAATGATCTCCCAGCAGGGGCCTGATCGTTGGTCGGTCACACATAACGAAATCGTTAGCGGGATCATTGCTACGTCACAAAAATCGTGACGTTGCAACGATATCGTTAACAAAATCGTTATGTGTGAAGGTACCTAAAGTGTCACCTGCTTAACCCAGCAGGAAGTACGGCGGCATCTAAAAATCACTAAAATTTACAAGTCTCCGGACCCGGATGGGATACACCCCTGAGTACTGCAGGAATTAAGTACATTCATTGATAGACCATTATTTTTAATCATTAAAGAGTCCATAATAACAGGGTATCACTCTACACAGGACTGGTGTATAGCAAATGTGGTGCCAATATTCAAAAAGGGGACAAAAACTGAACTCGGAAATTATAGACCAGTAAGCTTAACCTCTACTGTGGGTAAAATCCTGGAGGGCATTCTAAGGGATGCTATACTGGAGTATCTGAAGAGGAATAACCTCATGACCCAATAACAACATGGGTTTACTAGGGACCGTTCCTGTCAGACTAATCTGATCAATTTCTATGAAGAGGTAAGGATGATTTATGCAAACTAGAGGCTTGGGCTGATAAATGGCAAATGAGCTTTAATGGGGATAAATGTAAGGTCATGCACTTGGGTAGAAGAAATAAGATGTATAACTATGTGCTTAAAGGGACACTGTCACCTGAATTTGGAGGGAACAATCTTTAGCCATGGAGGCGGGGTTTTTGGGTGTTTGATTCACCCTTTCCTTACCCGCTGGCTGCATGCTGGCTGCAATATTGGATTGAAGTTCATTCTCTGTCTTCCATAGTGGGGAAGATTGCCTTGTGCAGGCATGTACTACGGAGGACAGAGAATGAACTTCAATCCAATATTGCAGCCAGCATGCAGCCAGCGAGTAAGGAAAGGGTGAATCAAAAACCCCAAAACCCCGCCTCCATGGCTGAAGATTGTTCCCTCCAAATTCAGGTGACAGTGTCCCTTTAATTCTAAAACTCTGGGCAAAACCGTCAATGAAAAGACCTGGGAGTATGGGTGGATGACAAACTCACATTTAGTGGCCAGTGTCAGGCAGCTGCTACAAAGGCAAATAAAATAATGGGATGCATTAAAAGAGGCATAGATGCTCATGAGGAGAACATAATTTTACCTCTATACAAGTCACTGGTTCGACCAAACTTAGAATACTGTGTACAGTTCTGGTCTCCGGTGTATAAGAAAGACATAGCTGAACTGGAGCGGGCAGGGCTGCCACTAGAAATTTCGGGGCCCCATACTGGCAAAATTTTCGGGGCCCCCTTGAAACTCCGCCCAGGCTCCACCCCAGCCCCGCCTCCAGGCTCCACCCCACGAACTGTCCACAGTCCCACCACTCTCTCTTGGAAAATCTCCACTTCTCACCTATCATACATTGACAGTTCCCATCACCAGATCACACATATAGCCGGCAGCTTTTGTTTTGGCCAAAAGATTTTTTAAGCCGCCACCACAACAAGGTAGACACTTTTGGCCGGGCCCTACTCTACTGTAACCTACTAAATATTTGTTAAAATATGCAATACAATTTAGGTATATTTTTATTTATTTTTCAATTTTTAAAATGACCTATAATACTACATACAAGGAACAAATACCACAACACTATGACCAGATGACATATTACCACCACAGTGATCGAATAATATAAAATACAAGGAACAAATACCGCTACACCATGACCAGACCACATATTACCTCCACATCATGACCAGACCACATATTACCAACAATGACTGAATACTACAATACTGATCAGTAATACAAAAAAAACCCACAATACTATCACCATCAGTGCCATTATGCACAGGAGATCTGTAATTAGTAAGCAGTGTCTGTGTACAGGTAATACAGTGATCACTGGTGACAATACACACAGGAGCTCTGTATATAATGTATAGATAATACAGTGATCACTGGTGACATTGTACACAGGACCTCTGTATATAGTATACAGCGTATAGTGTAAGTGTATAGGTAACACTGACTCACCAGTGACGTCTCTAGGTGAAGTCCTTCATCTTTCATCCAGCACAGACCACCATCACTTTATCCAGCCAGGACTCGTCTCTGCAGGAAATAAAACAGTTATCTCGAGTTCCGCTTGTAGAACACATTACTTAATTTTCCCAACTTCTACATTACACCACATGAAGAAGGCAACATAGTATCACTCTACACAGTAACAGGACCGCCCCCCCATTTAAAACAGTATACTCAAAAAATAAAATAAATACATCACTGCAATAATAATATCCCTTAATTAGCCCCTATGGTAATATTCGCCATCCTGGCCACCGTGTGTCTCATTTCAGGCTCCAGCCATATGTTCTCTCATCCTGCCCTCATGAGTATCCATTCTACCCCATATGATCTCCCCATCCTGCCCCATCTGTCTCCATCGTATCCATCCTGCCCCATCTGTTTCCAATCCTGCACCATCTCTGTCCAGCACTCTGCCCCATCTCTGTCCAGCACTCTGCCCCATCTCTGTCCAGCACTCTGCCCCATCTCTGTCCAGCACTCTGCCCCATCTCTGTCCAGCACTCTGCCCCATCTCTGTCCAGCACTCTGCCCCATCTCTGTCCAGCACTCTGCCCAGCACTCTGCCCCATCTCTGTCCAGCACTCTGCCCCATCTCTGTCCAGCACTCTGCCCAGCACTCTGCCCCATCTCTGTCCAGCACTCTGCCCCATCTCTGTCCAGCACTCTGCCCAGCACTCTGCCCCATCTCTGTCCAGCACTCTGCCCCATGTCTGTCCAGCACTCTGCCCCATGTCTGTCCAGCACTCTGCCCCATCTCTGTCCAGCACTCTGCCCCGTGTCCAGCTTTCTGCCCCCCATGTGTCCAGCTTTCTGCCCCCCATGTGTCCAGCTTTCTGCCCCCCCCGTGTCCAGCTTTACTGCCCCCTCTGTGTCCAGATTTACTGCCCCCTCTGTGTCCAGATTTACTGCCCCCTCTGTGTCCAGATTTACTGCCCCCTCTGTGTCCAGATTTACTGCCCCCTCTGTGTCCAGATTTACTGCCCCCTCTGTGTCCAGATTTACTGCCCCCTCTGTGTCCAGATTTACTGCCCCCTGTGTCCAGCTTTACTGCCCCCCTGTGTCCAGCTGCCTTCTGCCCCCTCTGTGTCCAGCTGCCTTCTGCCCCCGTGTCCAGCTGCCTTCTGCCCCCTCTGTGTCCAGCTTTACTGCCCCCCTGTGTCCAGCTGCCTTCTGCCCCCTCTGTGTCCAGCTGCCTTCTGCCCCCGTGTCCAGCTGCCTTCTGCCCCCTCTGTGTCCAGCTTTACTGCCCCCCTGTGTCCAGCTGCCTTCTGCCCCCTCTGTGTCCAGCTGCCTTCTGCCCCCTCTGTGTCCAGCTTTACTGCCCCCCTGTGTCCAGCTGCCTTCTGCCCCCTCTGTGTCCAGCTGCCTTCTGCCCCCCTGTGTCCAGCTGCCTTCTGCCCCCTCTGTGTCCAGCTGCCTTCTGCCCCCCTGTGTCCAGCTTTACTGCCCCCCTGTGTCCAGCTGCCTTCTGCCCCCTCTGTGTCCAGCTGCCTTCTGCCCCCCTGTGTCCAGCTGCCTTCTGCCCCCTCTGTGTCCAGCTGCCTTCTGCCCCCTCTGTGTCCAGCTGCCTTCTGCCCCCTCTGTGTCCAGCTGCCTTCTGCCCCCCTGTGTCCAGCTGCCTTCTGCCCCCGTGTCCAGCTGCCTTCTGCCCCCTCTGTGTCCAGCTGCCTTCTGCCCCCTCTGTGTCCAGCGGCCTTCTGCCCCCCTGTGTCCAGCTGCCTTCTGCCCCCTCTGTGTCCAGCTGCCTTCTGCCCCCTCTGTGTCCAGCTGCCTTCTGCCCCCTCTGTGTCCAGCTGCCTTCTGCCCCCCTGTGTCCAGCTGCCTTCTGCCCCCGTGTCCAGCTGCCTTCTGCCCCCTCTGTGTCCAGCTGCCTTCTGCCCCCTCTGTGTCCAGCGGCCTTCTGCCCCCCTGTGTCCAGCTGCCTTCTGCCCCCTCTGTGTCCAGCTGCCTTCTGCCCCCTCTGTGTCCAGCTGCCTTCTGCCCCCCTGTGTCCAGCTGCCTTCTGCCCCCGTGTCCAGCTGCCTTCTGCCCCCTCTGTGTCCAGCTGCCTTCTGCCCCCTCTGTGTCCAGCGGCCTTCTGCCCCCCTGTGTCCAGCTGCCTTCTGCCCCCTCTGTGTCCAGCTGCCTTCTGCCCCCTCTGTGTCCAGCTGCCTTCTGCCCCCTCTGTGTCCAGCTGCCTTCTGCCCCCCTGTGTCCAGCTGCCTTCTGCCCCCGTGTCCAGCTGCCTTCTGCCCCCTCTGTGTCCAGCTGCCTTCTGCCCCCTCTGTGTCCAGCGGCCTTCTGCCCCCCTGTGTCCAGCTGCCTTCTGCCCCCTCTGTGTCCAGCTGCCTTCTGCCCCCTCTGTGTCCAGCTGCCTTCTGCCCCCTCTGTGTCCAGCTGCCTTCTGCCCCCTCTGTGTCCAGCGGCCTTCTGCCCCCCTGTGTCCAGCTGCCTTCTGCCCCCCTGTGTCCAGCTGCCTTCTGCCCCCTCTGTGCCCAGCTGCCTTCTGCCCCCTCTGTGTCCAGCTGCCTTCTGCCCCCTCTGTGTCCAGCTGCCTTCTGCCCCCTCTGTGTCCAGCTGCCTTCTGCCCCCTCTGTGTCCAGCTGCCTTCTGCCCCCCTGTGTCCAGCTGCCTTCTGCCCCATCTGTGTCCAGCTGCCTTCTGCCCCCTCTGTGTCCAGCTGCCTTCTGCCTCCCTGTGTCCAGCTGCCTTCTGCCCCCTCTGTGTCCAGCTGCCTTCTGCCCCCTCTGTGTCCAGCCTTCTGCCCAAACCCCCCCCCCCCGATCGCCGCTCTCCGCTCTTAATAGAAAAAAAAAAGTTCTACTTACCTGCCGCGCTCCTCTCTCCACGCAGCTGCACTGTGCACTCGCCGGCGACTGACAATGACGTCAGACGCCGGCGACCTGCACGCTGCGGCTGGCGGCTGTTAACTATTGACGTGCGGGCGCGGGCCCGCATGTCAATAGCGTACAGCTGCAGCGCCGGCCGCCGCTAAGGGCCCGGTTCAGCCTGCGGCTGCCGGTAGGGGCCCGGTGAGCAGGTAAGAGGGGGCCCGATGCGGGCCCCCTCTGCTCACCGGGCCCCTTACGCCAGTCACGGCTGTAATGCCCTGATGGCGGCCCTGGGAGCGGGTGCAGAGAAGAGCGACCAAGGTTATTAGAGGACTGGGGGGTCTGCAATACCAAGATAGGTTATTACACTTGGGGCTATTTAGTTTGGAAAAACGAAGGCTAAAAGGTGATCTTATGTTAATGTATAAATATATGAGGGGACAGTACAAAGACCTATCTGATGATCTTTTTAATCATACACCTGAGACAGGGACAAGGGGGCATCCTCTACGTCTGGAGGAAAGAAGGTTTAAGCATAATAACAAACACGGACTATGGAACTCTCTGCCGTATGATGTTGTAGTGAGTGATTCATTACTTAATTTTAAGAGGGGACTGGATGCGTTTCTTGAAAAGTATAATGTTACAGGGTATATACACTAGATTCCTTGTTAGGGTGTTGATCCAGGGAACTAGTCTGATTGCCGTATGTGGAGTTGGATAGGAATTTTTTTCCCCAGTGTTGAGCTTACTCTTTGCCACATGGGTTTTTTTGTACTTTCCTCTGGATCAACATGTTAGGGCATGTTAGGTTAGGCTATGGGCTGAATTAAATGGACTTAAAGTCTTCCTTAAACCTTAATAACTATGTTACTATGTTACCTGTGGCTCTGTGCCTCTTTGCTTTGCTCACCACAACCTGTGGCTCTGTGCCTTCCCGTCTCCGCTCCTGGCTTCACCTCCAGCATCTCCGCTCTTGGCTCCGCCTCTAGCTTCTCCGTCCTTAGCTCCTCCCTCTCCTCTGCCTTCTCCTCTTTTACTCTTAGCTCCGCCTTTCTCTTCTCTGCTCTTAGCTCAGTCTTCTCCTTCTCTGCTCTTTCCTGCGTTTCTGTTCTTGGCTCCTCCTCTTGCTCTCAACTCCACCTCCTGTGGTTCTGCTTTGCTTCTGCTCTTGCGGCCTTGCTCTATCTCTGTTCTGCAACTTGCCATGCAGGATATTACCAGTCTCCATACTCCCGCCTGTCTGCCAGAGTGCCAGCCATGCCCGCCAGTCTCTCCGTCAAGCCAGTCTGCCAGTCAGGGCCTCTGCCGTACCCGTTCGTCAGCCAGTGTCACAGCCGTGCCTGCCTGTGTCTTGTTCCCCGGTGGGATCAGCATCCACAGTCAGACTCCACCCTGGAGTGGTACCTAGTAGCTTCCTATTGCACAAGTCTGTTCTCACCATCAGAGGCTCCAGCGAACACCTAGGAAGCTACTTAGTTACCCCCCTTCCAGGGAAGACTGGTCTGTGGTCCAGTGGGGCCACACCCCCGCACCAACCAGTCTGGGTGCGAGCGTTACACGTACGTGTGCAGAAACAGTTATTGGGGTGCATGTAACTTAAGGGCAGGGCAGGCCTTGCATTCAATGCAAAAAAATTTCAGGAGGCCCTCCTGTACCTCTCGTGAAAGGGATATTGGAGTGCGTCATAATTTTTGGCAGCCCAGCCACTCCCTGCATAGGCAATAACAGTATAGGAGACTCACTGTTTAATGTCCCTTCAAGAACATTAATGCCATCTGATGCCCCTCGAAAAATAGGCTCTGTGACTTTAAGAGTCCCTCCTTCATAAATGAAACAAGATGTGTCTGCTTATGTGTCACACAACACATGGCCAGCTAGGGTTGTTAAATTTTACAATGACATTTCCCAGTGAATGCATTTGTATTGGCTGAAAGCAATGTTAAAGTTTATAAACGCATAAAAAACGCTGCGTGTGAACAAATCCCAAGTGGTGGAGAAACATTTTTGGTTGGGGTTAGTCATTTTGCTTTATATAATTAATTATCCTGGAAAAGATGTTCCTTAACATATTTCCTAGCAAAATCCATTGTGCTTTTGTTTTTGTATGTTTTTTGGTGCGCCTGTAAAAATGGCATGAAACTCTGACAACACTGTTTACAGCTGTGACCTATGAAACAAAGATGCTTCCAGGGGCAAGCCCCGTGATGTTCCTGTGTCATTTTAGCAGTGTTTCCATCATTTTCAGACTTTTTAGACCTTAAAAGGACCCCCGGGGGGATCACGGTAAAAATGCTCGGGTTTCCCATAGACTTACATTGGGCTTGGTGCTCGAGTCGAGTACCCGAGTATTCCAATTTGCTCGACCCAAGCAGCGAGCACCCGAGCATTTTAGTGCTCGCCTATCACTAGAGGCTGTGTATAAGGCCACATTCACACGTTCAGTATTTCGCCAGTATTTTACCTCAGTATTTACAGTGGCATGTAAAAGTTTGGGCACCCCTGGTTAAAATTTCTGTTATTGTGAACAGTTAAGCAAGTTGAAGATGAAATCATCTCCAAAAGGCATAAAGAAAAAGAGGACACATTTCCTTTGTATTTTAGGAAAAAAAAAATATATATTTTCTCATTTTTTACATTTTAAAAATTACCAAAAGGAAATTGGGCTTACGTAAATGTTTGAGCACCCTTGGAGAAGTGTATGCTCAGAGATAACTTTGACCAATTTTTCAGACCTAACTTAGCCCGTTAGAGTTATGGCTTGTTCACTATCACCGTTAAGAAAGGCCAGGTAAAACAAACTTCCCAGCTTTATAAAAACTCAGCCTTCTCTAACCTTGTGCCAAAAAAACAGCACATATTGGTTCTTCTGAGCATCTGCATAGCAGTCTGAAAATGAAAATGGTGGAGGCCAGTAAAGCAGGAGAAGGCTATAAGCAGATAGCACAGCGTTTTCAAGTTGCCCTTTCCTAAGTTCAAAATGTAATTAAGAAATGTCAGTTTACAGGAACAGTGGAGGTCAAGATAAGGTCTGGAAGATGAAGCAAACTTTCAGTGAGACCTGCTCATAGTATTGCTAGAAAGGAAAATCATAACCACTGCTTGACTGCAAGAGACCTTCAGAAAGTTTCAGCAGGCTCTGGAGTTGTGGCACAGTGTTCTACTGTTCAGAGACACCTGCAAAAATACAACCTTCATGAGAGTAATCAGAAGAAAACCTCTCCTGCATTCTCACCGTAAAATTTAGAGTCAAAAGTATGCAAAAAAAATCTAAACATTCATTGTGGAAACAAGTCCTGTGGACCGATGAAGTTAAAATAGAACTCTTTGGCCACAATGATCAAAGGTATGTGTGGAGAAAAAAGGACACAGTATTTCAGAAAAAGAACATCTCACCAACCATTAAGCATGGGAGTGGATCAATCATGTTTTGGAGTTGTCTTGAAGCCAATGGGATGGGGAATATTTCACAGGTAGAGGGAAGAATGAATTCAATGAAATTTCAACAAATTCTTGATGCAAATATGTAAAAAAGCTGAATTTGAAAAGAGCATAGCTTCTACAAATGGATGATGATCCTAAACACATGTCAAAATCCACAATAGACTATTTCAAAAGGCGCAAGCTGAAGGTTTTACAATGGCCCTCACGGTCCCCTGATCTGAACATCACTGAAAATCTGTCGCTAGACCTCAAAATAGCAGTGCATGCAAGACGACCCTGGAATCACACAGAACTGCAAGAATTTTTCGAAGAAGAATGGAAAAAAATCCCTCAAACAAGAATTGAAAGACCCTTGTATGGCTACAAAAAGCATTTGCAAGCCATAATAGTTTTAATAGGGGGGCTACTAGGTACTAACCATGCAGGATGCCCAAAAGTTTTGCATGAGCCCATTTTCCTTTTTGAAATTTTTAAAATGTAAAGATGAAATATATATATATATATATATATATATATATATATATATATATATATATATATATATATTTCATCTTTACATTTTAAAAATTTCAAAAAGGAAAATGGGCTCATGCAATGCATGTAATGCATGCATGTAATGTGTGTATATATATATATATATATATATATATATATATATATATATATATATATATATATATATATATATACATTACAAAAATACAAAGAAAATGTGTCATCTTAAACTTTAGGCCTTTTAGAGATGATTTAATCTTCAACATGCTTAACTGTTCACAATAACAGTAATTTTGACCAGGGGTGCCCAAACTTTTACATGCCACTGTATAAGCCAAAACCAGGAGTGGGAGAAAAAGCACAAGTGGTGACATGTTTCTAATACAGACTGCTCAAAAAAATAAAGGGAACACTAAAATCCCAAATCCTAGATATCACTGAATGAAATATTCCAGTTGTAAATCTTTATTCATTACATAGTGGAATGTGTTGAGAACAATAAAACCTAAAAATTATCAACATAAATCACAACTAATATGCCACGGAGGTCCGGAGTTGGAATGATGCTCAAAATCAAAGTGGAAAATGAAGTTACAGGCTGAACTAACTTCAGTGGAAATGCCTCAAGACAAAAAAAATGGTGCTCAGTAGTGTGTGTGGCCTCCACATGCCTGTATGACCACCCTACAACTCCTGGGCATGCTCCTGATGAGGCGGCTGATCGTCTTCTGAGGGATCTCTTCACAGACCAGGACTAAAGCATCCAACAACTCTTGGATAGGCTGTAGTGCAACGTGACGTTGGTGGATGGTGCGAGACATGATGTCCCAGATGTGTTCATTCGGATTCAGGTCTGGGGAAACTGGTGGGTCAGTCCATAGCTTCAATGTCTTCATCTGCAGGAACTGCTGACACACTCCAGCCACTTAAGGTCTGGCATTGTCCTGCATTAGGAGGAGCCCAGGGCCAACCGCAGCTGCATATCGCCTCACAAGGGGTCTGAGGATCGATCTCGGTACCTAATGGCAGTCAGGCTACCTCTGGCGTGCACATGGAGGGCTGTGCGGTCCTCCAAAGAAATGCCACCCCACACCATTAGTGACCCACTGCCAAACCGGTCATGCTCAAGGATGTTGCAGGCAGCAGATCGCTCTCCACGGCATTTCCAGACTCTGTCATGTCTGTCATATATGCTCAGTGTGAACCTGCTTTCATCTGTGAAGAGCACAGGGCGCTAGTGGCAAATTTGCCAATCCTGGTCTTCTGTGGCAAATGCCAAGCATCCTGCATGGTGTTGGGCTGTGAGCACAACCCCCATATCTGTGTGTGAACGTCAGGCACTCAGACCATCTTCATGGAGTCGGTTTCTGACCGTTTGTGTACACACATGCATATTTGTGGCCTGCTGGAGGTCATTTTGCAGGGCTCTGGCAGTGCTCTTCCTGTTCCTTCTTACACAAAAGCTGAGGTAGCGGTCCTACTGCTGGGTTGTTGCCCTCCTACGGCCCCCTCCTCGTCTCCTGGTGTACTGGTCCGTCTCATGGTAGCGCCTCCAGCCTCTGGACACTACGCTGACAGACATAGCAAACCTTCTTGCCACAGATCGCATTGATGTGCCATTTTGGATAAGCTGCACTACATGAGCCACCTATGTGGATTGTAGAGTCCTGTTTGAGCAGTGTACTTTTCCTCTGATTGTTTTATTCCAAGTTTTAACTTACAAATACTGAGGTGCAGAACTCTAGTGCCACCTATTGGAAGTAGCAATCCTAACAGTCAATGTCGACCCTTTACCGAGCCTTGTCACGTGACTTATGATAATAGCCAAACCAGAATCTCAATTTGCAAATTTGAGGACACTGTGTTTCGGGGTACTGCCCCTCATCAGTGCAAAGTGGAGATCTGGTTTGGCTGATTGAGAGGCATCTGACCGGGATCCAAGAAGTATCGTTTCTCCTTGTGGAGAGTGACATGATAAGCATGTCGAGGTGAGGAGACTTAAAGCCGCAATGCTCCTCTGGGAAATATGCAAATTGTCTCTTCAGAGACAATTTGCATATTTCCCAGAGGAGCATTGCGGCTTTAAGTCTCCTCACCTCGACATGCTTATCATGTCCCTCTTCACAAGGAGAAACGAAACTTCTTGGATCCCGAAATACTGAGGTGAAAATACTGACCAAATAACGTGTGAACGAGGTCTAATACAGGAGGGGATGACACACAGGTATATACTATATACAGGAGGAGATGACACACAGGTATATACTATATATAGGGAGAGATAACACACAGGTATATACTATATACAGGAGATGACACACAGCTATATACTGTGTACAGGAAGAGATGACATACAGGTACATTCTATATTCAGGGGAGATGACATATTTTACCTCAGTATTTATAAGCCAAAACCACGAGTGGGAGAAAAATACAGAAGTGGTGACGTGTTTTTAATAAACTGAGGTAAAGATACGGACCAATTAACATGTGAACGAGGTCTAATACAGAAAGAGATGACACACAGGTATATACTATATACAGGAGGAGATCACATACAGGTGTATACTATATACAGGAGGAGATGACATACAGATATATACTATATACAGCAGAGATGACATACAGGAGGAGATGACATACAGGTATATAATGTATACAGGAGGAGCTGACACAGGTATATACTATATACAGGAGCAGATGACATACAGGTATATACTATATACAGGAGGAGATGACATACAGGTACATTCTATATGCAGGGGAGATGACATTCAGGTATATGCTGAGGAGAAAATGACAGGTGTGAGGCCAAAATGACAGGTGTTAGGGGGGAAAATGAGTGGAGTGGGGGGGAAATGAGAGGAGTGAGGGGAAAAATGAGAGGAGTGAGGAGAGGAGTGAGGGGGAAAATGAGAGATGGGAGGGGGAAAATGAAAGGCATGATGGGAAAATGAGAGAGGTGAGGTGCTATAACTAACCACAGTTAGTTACTATGCCCGGGCAACACTGGGCTCTTAAGTTAGTTGAATATATAAACTTAGTGGCGAAGCTGTCTAATTTATTTATTATTATTAAAAGGCAATTCTGATTAGTTGAGCATAGGTAATTAAAGGGAATTTGTCAGCAGCAGACATGGGCGGACCCTTGAATGTTCAGGTCCGGCTGAACAGTTAAAAAAAAATTTCAGGTTCGGGTACCAGAACAGTACCTGGCCCCGAACCCGGACCCTATTCACTGGAATGGGGAGCTTGAATTTCCAGTGTTTGTCATGCTATCATGTGCATGACAATGTGGCAAACACCACTTCTGATCAGCGGTAAAATCATTCCATCATAATAAAGGTGACATCAACCTCACAAATATGAACCCCACTTGCCACCGCTACAGGACAACTGGGAGAGCAGGGCAAAACTCCAGAATTGGCGCATCTAATAGATATGCCTTTTCTGGGTGGCTGTGGGCTGCTGTTTTTAGGCTGTGTGGAGGTAATATCCATGGCCCCCTACCAGCCTGAGAATACCAATCCCCAGCTGTCTGCTTTAGCAAGGCTGGTTGTTAAAAATGAAAGGGGGACCCCATGTGTTGTGAGTTCTGTTGTCGGGCTCCCTCCTGTGGTCGTGAATGGTACTTCGGCTGGTTCTGTCCATGGACTTCCTCTGGTGGGTGTTTCTGAGTTTCCTTCCACAGGTGACGAGGTTAATTCGTTAGCTGGCTGCTCTATTTAGCTCCACTTGGATCTTTGCTCCATGCCACCTGTCAATGTTCCAGTATTGGTCTAGTTCACTCCTGGATCGTTCTTGTGACCTGTCTTCCCAGCAGAAGTTAAGTTCCTGCTTGTTTTTCTTTGGTTTGCTATTTTTCTGTCCAGCTTGCTATTTTTATTGTTGTCTTGCTTGCTGGAAGCTCTGGGACGCAGAGGGAGTGCCTCCGCACCGTGAGTCGGTGCGGAGGGTCTTTTTGCGCCCTCTGCGTGGTCTTTTTGTAGGTTTTTGTGCTGACCGCAAAGCAACCTTTCCTATCCTCAGTCTGTTCTGTTAGTCGGGCCTCACTTTGCTAAATCTATTTCATCTCTGTGTTTGTATTTTCATCTTACTCACATTCATTATATGTGGGGGGCTGCCTTTTCCTTTGGGGAATTTCTCTGAGGCAAGGTAGGCTTTATTTTTCTATCTTCAGGGCTAGCTAGTTCCTTAGGCTGTGCCGAGTTGCATAGGGAGCGTTAGGAGCAATCCACGGCTATTTCTAATGTGCGTGATAGGATTAGGGATTGCGGTCAGCAGAGTTCCCACGTCCCAGAGCTCGTCCTTATTATCAGTAACTATCAGGTCATTCCGTGTGCTCTTAACCACCAGGTCCATTATTGTCCTGACCACCAGGTCATAACATCCATGCTGTTTTTTTTTAAATTATCTATTTAAATAATTTAAAAAAACAGCATGGATACCCCTTTATTCTTGATAACCAACCCTGCTGAAGCTGACAGCTAAGGATTGCAGTCCCCAGCTATGAATTTTACCTGGCTGGTTATCAAAAATATAGAGGAACCCATGCTGTTTTTTAAAAAAAAATTATTTATTTATAGCGCAGGCACCGGCTGATAAGTAGCACCATCAGCCACGCCTGGTCTCACATTTATTAGTGGCAGCAGGCATAGGCTGATGGAAGCAGTAGTCCCATAAATTGACACCAGTGACAGAGGTAAAGTTTATAACTCTGATCACAGCTGCGCGATCACACTGTCTTTAGACAGCATGGGAACTGCGGCTGTCTGACCGGCGGTGATGATTTTACTGCCGATCAGAAGTGGTGTTTGCTGCGCTGTCATGCATATGACAGTGCGACAAACACTCGGTGTTTGTGGGGCTGAACCTGAACAATAACACCAAGTTTCTGGTGAAATCCATATTCGTTGTCAGTGCCTGAACAGTAGTTGTTTGGTACGGAGGCCAGACTTTACTGTTCAGGTTCACCCATCTCTAGTCAGCAGGTTTTTCCTACCTCATGTGAGAACAGAAAAATGTAGGAAAAGAGACAATGAATCCAATGATAAGAATACGGCAAAAGAAAATGAGCTAAACAGTCCAGTAGAGAACATATCTCATTTTATTAAATACATGATTAAAAGGGCAACAATGTATACACACTAGTAAATAAAAAAAGAATAATGTGGAACAAAGGTGAAAATAGCACCAAAACCCTACAGAAATTATGCATAAAGTGGATGGGGGACTATAGTCATAATACACCAAAATAGATAGAACAGACTCAAAAAGACTTTGCATTAGTAACCAGCAAATGAAATAAAAAGACACTGGTAGAGAACATCCATGACTAAACTGTATATATAACTACATCCCTAAAAAAGAAGGGTCTTACCCATAATCTCCACCATGGGTCAGGTACTTGCAGCCTCAATGCCCGTTTCGTGTGGGCTTCCTCGGGGGCTGTGTCTTTTTATGACTATAAAGGTATTTTGACACCAGGTGGGAACATAGCATGAGTAGTTAGCAATAATATGGGCATTGGCACTCTAGATTCATAACCGCTACTTTTACATCTATATTAACTGGGTCCCCCATCCACTTTTAACATAATTTCTGTAGGGTTTTGCTGCTATTTTCACCTTTGTTCCACATTATTCAATTTTTTTATGTAATAGTATGTATACATTGTTGTCCTTTTAATCATGTATTTAATAAAATGAGATATGCTTTATACTGGACTGTTTATCTCTTTTTCTTTTGCTGTATTCTTATGGGTTATGATGAGATTATCCTGCAAACTAGACCCTTGGAGCCACTTGGTGTAGGGTCCTACTGATAACATTATGTTTTATGTTCTGTGGTTTTTGTTTTTAATGAATCCAACAATGTATCACTTGGGTCACTGGGTGCAGCAGTGTGACAGAATTCTTAGATGTAAAAGCAAAGCTGAAAGATTCCCCCGCCCACACCAGGCTCTGTATATACAGTAGTGTTCAAAATAATATCAGCCCAATATGTCTAACCAGATTAATTACTGTTTTTAGTATGCAAATTGCCTCTTCTGAGAAAAAGAGGACTTAAACTCTATAGCGCCACCTGTTGGAAGTAGCGATCCTACAAGTCACAATCAACCCTTTAACGAGTCGTGCCATATGACTTAGGATAAAAGCCAAATCAGTATCTCAATTCGCAGACACGGTGTTTCAAGCTGTTGGCCCTCGTCAGTGCGAAGCATGAGAACTGATTGGCTAGGTGAGAGGCTCTAGACTGGGGTCTAAGGGGTAACGTTTCTCCTTATGAAGAGTGACATACCAGCTGGCTTGTCAAGGTAAGGAGGCTTATTCGCCGTGCAATGCTCCTCTTGGAAATTAAATATGCAAATTGCCTCTTCTGAGAAAAAGAGAACTTAATGTTACGGCTAGCTGAACGCACCAAATGATAAGAAAGATAGAGTAAGGTGCGTTCGCAGCCCGGGGTCCACCGTGCAGAGATGGAATCTGCTGCCAAGTAATGACGGACTATATGGCGGTACAATGTGGATACACACACGGGTTAACTTCACCCTGTGTGAAGGAAGCGAACCCTGTTGCGTCAAAGGGCCGCGGTACCGCACCTAGAGCGCAAGCAAGGAGTCTCAGAACTCAATCCCAAGACACAGGATTTGAGTTCATATAGACCTCTTGCGCTCGACATCGCAACTGGGGTGTCAGAGTGACAGAAATAATATTAATAAAGATGCACGAGAATGCATGCAGTGCCGCACTGGCGGACGCCACTAACCACCCAGGCTTGGGTCAGGAAAGCGCTGTGAAAGCACATGGCGCCGCAATGGCACAGCAATAGACACTGTTTTGTGTGTTACGTGCTGATGGCTAAGTTGGGCGCTAGATAGCAATCATCCACCTTACGCGAGCAGTCATACACAAGGGAGGGGATAATTAATGAACGACTTTCACACATCAACACACACACGTTTACAAGTTTACACTAGCGCATGACCGTGCGGTCATGCAAACCTTTTATAGCTGCAGCATGTACAGGACCTTCCCAGAAGGACCAATGGGAGGCTGTCACAGAAGTTGAGCAACTTCAGGACCTTCCTGGAGGACCAATGGGATCTGCTGCAGTATCTGAGCATGTGACCCTTGATCTCCAACGGGAGATCTTGCCCTGGGCATGCTCAGAAGGGGAAAAGCAGGACTTAGTCCCACAAGCGTCTGCTTGCCGCTGCCCAGCACTGGCTTCAATGGCAGAAGCTGGAAAAGCCACAGTAACCATGAACAGAGTGAGACTGAGCAAGACGCTGGGACCGACGTCTCCGCTGAGCAGACTCCACTGTGGCTGGAGAAGAATGGGAGACCACAGCGGAGATGGTTCGAGATTCCCCCTGTGCAGAGGTGGGAACTCGACACTTAACACTTAAACTGTATAGCGCCAACCTGTTGGAAGTATAAATTATATTACATGTCAAACAATTTACCAGTGGGTGCAGTAGATTCTAAGAAAACTAACAGACTCAGTATTGATGATCTGCATGTTTTTGAATCTGCATATTAGAATAATTAGTTGAAAGGTGGTGTGTTCAAAATGATAGCAGTGTGGAGTTCAATTATTGAGGTCAAACATTCTGTGAAGAAACAGGTGTGAATCAGGTGGCCCTTATTTACGGGTGAAGCCAAAACATGTTATACATGCATTTCTCCTCAGAAGCCTGAGAAATATGGGTCGTTCGAGACATTGCTCAAAGAACAGCGTACTTTGATTAAAACGTTTATTGAAGAGGGTAAAACTTACACAGAATTGCAGACAATGATTTGAATGGATGGAAGAATAGCCAGAAAGGCAAAGGCTCAACCAATGATCAGATCTAGGATGATCAAGATCAGTGGTCCCCAACTCCAGGCCTCGAGGGCCGCCAACAGTGCAGGTTTTCAGGATTTCTTTAGTATTGCATCGGTGGTAATGTGATCATCTGCACAGGAGATGATTCCAACCCCTGTGCAATACTAAGGAAATCCTGAAAACCTGCACTGTTGGCGGCCCTCGAGGCCTGGAGTTGGGGACCACTGATCAAGATAGTCTGAAGTTATTCAAAATGATGTGATCACCAGGCTGCAACAAAGTAGTACTGATTAAATTCACCTAATGTGACAACATCTCAGTAGTGTTCAAGGCAAGTGATAAAACACTTATGTAATGGATTCTTGTCACACTCACTTGTGCTGTCGGTTTGTGATGTAACGCACCGTTCGTCAAAATTTGCGGCACACTTATGTGCAAAGAGGTGAGAGATGGGGAAGCGTCATCCCGTTGCTGCGGTCGTCACGGGTACACAGAGATGCCGGCTGGTGGCAAGATCTGTCTGGAAGCACCACCGAGGCTTTGGTGAGGTGAGCGAAGGGAGTGGTGTACTGTGACGTCACGAGAACTGAACGACGGGTGCGCGTTATGGTCAAACAACCAAGTAATATCTTTGTCTAATATATTAATTTGTTTGGTGATCTGAAACATTTAAGTGTGAAGAACATTCAAAAGAAATGGAAATCAGAAAGGGGGCAAACACTTTATCACAATTGTACCTGGATGTGGAACATATACTAGGATGGGGGACATATACCAGGATGGGGTAACATATTCCAGGATGAGGAACATATACCAGAACGGCGGACATACAATGGGGAAAATGAGTATTTGATAGATCGCCGATCTTGCACATTTACCCCCCTACAAAGAATGGAGAGATCTATAATTTTTATAGTACCATATTTTCCGGCGTATAAGATGACTTTTTAACCCCTGAAAATCTTTTTAAAAGTCGGGGGTCGTCTTATACGCCGGGTGTCGTCTTGTACGCCGGGTGCAGACCAATGACCAATGTGTATATGGTGGGTGGGTGGGGGGGAGTGGTCCCGATGACAAAGAGGGGGCATCTCACAGGAAAGTGTGAGTGGAGTATCCCCCTATTACCTCATTGTGGCTGCAGCATTGTGTCTCTGTGCTGCGGAGTTGCGGCGGCTGCTCCTCTTTGTGCCGCCTGGGTGCTGTGCTGTGGGGCGGCGGCTCCTCTTCGTGCAGCGTCAGGGCTCTGTGCTGTGGGGCGGCGTATCTTCGTGCAGAGTCGGGGCTCCTCCGGCATTTCCCAATTCCTCAAAGCCCGGAGGCACCGGCAGCTCCATTGCTGCGATGCGGTGGCCTCTGGGAAAATGGCTGCTGGAGGTGGCGCATGCTCAGAGTCAGATCTCGTCCCGAGATCTCGGGAGACGAGATCTGAATCTGAGCATGCGCCGCCCCCAGCGGCCATTTTCCCAGAGGCCACCGCATCGCAGCAATGGAGCTGCCGGTGCCTCCTGGCTTTGAGGAAATGCCGGAGGAGCCCCGATGTTGCACGAAGACATTGCAGTTGTATCCTGCACCAGAATGCCAAGTATACACCCTGCACTCACTCGACAATCTGTACCTCTTCCTTCTCTTTATGGTCCGTGTACTCACTGGTCTTGTGCGCAGGTGCCAATGCACAAGAACGCTGAATACACTGATCATAAAGAGAAAAAATACACAGATCATCAAGCGAGAGCAGGGCGCATGCGCAGGATTCTGTAGCCACAGCTGCATGTCATAGGTCAGTGTGATGAGCATGGGAGGGGGGTGGTAGTATAATGAGAGGAGGCAGGGTTTTCTTCCAGGCACCACATGCCATGGAACTTGTAAGAATAGCAAATAGGGTACACCAAATGTGGTGCCAATATTCAAAAAGGGGACAAAAACTGAACTAAGAAATTATAGGCCAATAAGCTTAACCTCTACTGTGGGTAAAATCCTGGAGGGTATTCTAAGAGAGGCTATACTGGAGTATCTGAGGAAGAATAACCCTCATGACCCAATATCAACATGGGTTTACTAGGGACCCAGCTCCCAAAAATTTACTAATTTATTAAGAATAAAATGCAAAGTCCAGTCCAATAAATCACATAATAGTGAGCAGCAAGCAACGTGTTTCGAACAGTGGTATGTTCTTTCTCAAAGCTTTGACTGGACTTTGCATTTTATTCTTAATAAATTTGCAAATTTTTGGAAGCTGGAATTTTCCTCCTTTTTGGCTCTACGTTACTCTCGTGCGGACTACACGATATCCGTGCTTCCCCACAACACATGCCGACAGGTGAGCTGGTATTTTTTGCTCTTTCTTACTAGGGACCGTTCCTGTCAAACTAATCTGATAAGCTTCTATTAAGAGGTAAGTTCCGGACTGGACCAAGGAAATGGAGTGGACATAGTAGATATGGACTTTTCAAAAGCTTCTGATACGGTGCCACATAAAAAGTTGATACATAAAATGAGAACAATGGGAATAGGGGAAAATATGTGTAAGTGGGTTAAGAACTGGCTCAAGGATAGGAAACAAAGGGGGTTATTAATGGAACACACTCGGACTGGGTCACAGTTAACAGTGGGGTACCACAGGGGTCAGTATTAGGCCCGCTTTTTTAACATATTTATTAATGACCTTGTTGAGGGCATACAGAGTAGAATTTAAATTTTTTGCAGATGACACTAAACTCTGCAGGGTAATCAATACAGAGGAGGACAATTTTATATTACAGGATGATTTATGTAAACTAGAAGCTTGGGCTGATAAATGGCAAATGAGCTTTAATGGGGATAAATGTAAGCTCACTTGGGCAGAAGAAATAAGATGTATAATTATGTGCTTAATTGTAAAACACTGGGCAAAACGGTCACTGAAAAAGACCTGGGGGTATGGGTGGATGACAAACTCAAATTTAGTGGCCAGTGTCAGGCAGCTGCTGCAAAGGCAAATAAAATAATGGGATGCATTAAAACAGGCATAGATGCTCATGAGAACATAATTTTACTTTTATACAAGTCACTAGTGCAATCACACTACATACTGTGTATGTGGGTCATTCCATATCAAGTGATCCAAATATGAATATTTTTTTTACCTTACGTCTTTAGATTTTTTTTATTTTTTGTTTTTATGAAGTACAACTTTAGTTAATTACAAATTAAAAGTTTATCATTTTTTCTTCATCAGTTAATTTTTTACAGATTTTTAAAGTTTTGAAAAAGCACGGATTTTGGCCTGGTATGGCTTTACATTTTTTATCATATCTCGGGCTAGAATTAAGATATAGAGGTGGGAGAGGCATCGTTTTTCTCAGAACGATACCAGCTTTCATTTGATATGTCACAAGACTATGTTTCTTTATATTTTGTTTTGGAGAAATCAAATTAAAAATTTTGATGCGCAATTCTGAAAAAAACGTATGTTTTAAAATTGTGAAAACATGCATGTGTGTTACTCGTGCCCTTGTTTATATTTGGACCGGGACTCAACTTGGGATCTATCAAATTTGTATTTTTTTTAAAGCCTTGAATCATCTGATTTTATGTTTGTGTGAGTTTCTCCCTTTTTTCTTTTCAAATTACAACTTATTGCAGTCAACATTTATATGTAACAATAAAGAAACACAAAAAAAACAAATACCGAAGTGCCAGAATAAATACATCTTAATCATCATAACAACTTGCTCAGCATTTTCAACCTGAATTCTTTGAACAAGCCAAAAGATAAAAGGTGATCATATCCTCAAGTGTGATTTTCCAAATACAGTCTGATCCTAATTACGGTATATGTTAAAAACCAGATTAAAAGAACCAATATTTCTACCACCTATTTATACATGGAACAATTTTTTTTCTACTACATCACTAAACATGTCATTTCTGAAGTGTTTAAGAAGAATAGTACAGTAGTTAAATCCTCGTTCTATAAAATATGACCTAATCAAACAATTAATAGTAGGTTTTTACACTGGCCTGTTATCATCAATGTGTCCCTTCTAGTGGGTGAAATGTTATCTTGTCCATAAGGGCTCAGTAGCAATGGCCGTTTCCTTCTGTGTCAGAGTATGTGCGGCCGGTCATGGTGCTCGGCTCCACATGAGTTATATCTGATTTTTGTTCACTTTTACTGATTTTTCTTGGATACACAAAGGATGGCGCTGGACCAGAAAGTGCAGAAAAGTCACTTCTACGTCTTCATTTTCACAATCTTTGGAGAGTCCAGTAGCCGCCAGCGCCAGTCATATTCACAGGTCACGTAACCAGTTGTGCCATCCATTGCCGATCTTGTGCCGCTTTCTACCACTTCATGGTCGTCACTGTCTTTATTTCCACTACATGGGATGACAGTCCGGTATTGCTGAGTCCCTGTGATGGGTTCTGCTTCCTGTAACTGATGTTATAACAAACTCTCCTCCTCCTCTTCGTAGTCCTGGTTTGTACAATACATGAACTGGATGTTAAGAATATTTTTCTCCCTCCATTTGAGGAGTTGCCTGGGCATTAAGATCTGGTGTGAATTTGGCCTCTGGAGGCTGGAGCTGCTGCCTGTCATCTGCTCTGCAGTCACCGTCTACCCCTGGTCATTTTCTCAGCCCTAACAAAGCTTCTCCTCTGTCCTCTCCTGCTTCTAAGTGGTAACATAATAAAATAATACAGTAATATCTAGCAATCATGGATTATTTGGTAAATCTAAACCCCACACTGTTAGACCACACGCTAAACAGATCTGAAATCAAGATTTTTGAACTGACACTGTAATAGTTTTATTTTTTAAAATATAATCCCATCATGATCTCAGCTTGTATTTTGGTACAGATGTGGATAGGAGCATAGCAGGCACATGTGCCGTTTTTGAAATTTTTAAATTAAACGTTTTTTTCGGAAATGCGTTTTAAAGATTTGCGCTTGCGTTCGCATAGGTAAAATATTATCAAAGATACTCTTGTGACATATCTGGTGAAAGCCTGTACAGTTCTGAGTAGATTGGTGTTTATTTTGTTTCTCTATCTCTTTTCTAGCCTGAGTTATGGGGAGAAATGTAAAGGCAGGCAACACCGAAATTCGCACTTTTTCCGAACTTTGAAAATCAACAAAAAATAAAAAAAAAATATCTAGAATTTTTTCTTCTTCACATTTTGCATTCTCTGACACACTTTTACCAAATAACAAAATCTCAAAAGAATTAAAAATGTAGTGGTAAAAATCATTGGTTCACTTGACATGGAATGACCCATAGTTCTGGTCTCCGGTGTATAAGAAAGACATAGCTGAACTAGAGCGGGTGCAGAGAAGAGCGACCAAGGTTATTAGAGGACATGGGGGTCTGCAATACCAAGATCTATAATATAACGCTGGGAGCGTCACTCTGTCCGAAGCCTTTATAGACTGCGCAGGCGCAAGCGCCGGCGCAGTCTGGGCCTCACAGAGTGACGCTTCCGGGAGATCGCGGTATGCGTTCACACTGAACGCACACTGCGATCTCCAACAGAGAAGCAGGGACCGCCAGGAGGGTGAGTATCGGCTATATTCACCTGTCCTCCGTTCCAGCGCTGGGCGCCGCCATCTTCCCGGTCTTCGGCCTGTGACCTTCAGTTCAGAGGGCGCGATGACGCGCTTAATGCGCGCAGGCGCCGCCCTCTGACTGAACAGTCACAGCCAGGAGACCGGGAAGATGGCGGCGCCCAGCGCTGGAACGGAGGACAGGTAAATATAGTAAGTGGTGGGGGGCCAGAGCTGGCGGTGATACCGGCACCTGACCCCCACAGCGCGCCGGTGTCCCCGCCTGCTCAGGCCCCCCAGCACTCGGCGCCGAGCGGGTCAGAGGCAGGATGGAGCAGCACATAAGGATGGGGACGCAGGATGGAGCAGCACATAAGGATGGGGACGCAGGATGGAGCAGCACATAAGGATGGGGACGCAGGATGGAGCAGCACATAAGGATGGGGACGCAGGATGGGAGCAGCACATAACAGGATGGGGACGCAGGATGGAGCAGCACATGACAGGATGGGGACGCAGGATGGAGCAGCACATAAGGATGGGGACGCCGGATGGAGCAGCACATAAGGATGGGGACGCAGGATGGAGCAGCACATAAGGATGGGGACGCAGGATGGGTGCAGCGCATGACAGGATGGGGAAGCAGGATGGGAGCAGCGCATGATAGGATGGGGACGCAGGATGGGAGCAGCGCATGACAGGATGGGGACGCAGGATGGGAGCAGCGCATGACAGGATGGGGACGCAGGATGGGAGCAGCGCATGACAGGATGGGGACGCAGGATGGGAGCAGCCCATGACAGGATGGGGACGCAGGATGGGTGCAGCACATGACAGGATGGGACGTAGGATGGAGCAGCACATGACAGGATGGGGACGCAGGATGGAGCAGTACATGACAGGATGGGGACGCAGGATGGGAGCAGCGCATCACAGGATGGGAGCAGCGCATCACAGGATGGGGACGCAGGATGGGAGCAGCGCATGACAGATGGGGACGCAGGATGGAGCAGCGCATGACAGGATGGAGACGCAGGATGGGAGCAGCACATGACAGAATGGAGGCGCAGGATGGAGCAGCACATGACAGGATGGGGACGAAGGATGGAGCAGCACATGACAGGATGGGGACGCAGGATGGGAGCAGCGCATCACAGGATGGGAGCAGCGCATCACAGGATGGGGACGCAGGATGGGAGCAGCGCATGACAGGATGAGGACGCAGGATGGGAGCAGCGCATGACAGGATGGGGACGCAGGATGGAGCAGCACATGACAGGATGGGGACGCAGGATGGAGCAGCGCATGACAGGATGGGGACGCAGGATGGAGCAGCACATGACAGGATGGGGACGCAGGATGGAGCAGCGCATGACAGGATGGGGACGCAGGATGGAGCAGCACATGACAGGATGGGGACGCAGGATGGAGCAGCACATGACAGGATGGGGACGCAGGATGGAGCAGCACATACCAGGATGGAGACCATATACCAATATAAATGCTCGCCACCCGGGCGTAGAACGGGTTCAATAGCTAGTAGTTTATAACTAGTGATGAGCGAGTATGCTCGTTATTCGAGTTTCTCCGAGCATGCTCGGGTGGTCTCAGAGTATTTCGGGATTGCCTAACAAACAGTCAACCCCCACATGTATTCAAGCTGTCTAGCAGCTGCAAATCATGCAGCTGCATCGACATAAACTAAATCTCCGAGGACGCCAAAATATTCGGAGACCACCCAAGCATGCTCGGCCAAGCTCGACTAATGAGCATACTCGCTCATCACTAGTTATTACACTTGGGGTTATTTAATTTGGAAGAATGAAGGCTAAGGGATGATCTTATTACAATGTATAAATACATGAGGGGACAGTACAAAGACCTTTCTAATGATCTTTTTACTCATAGACCCAAGACAGGGACAAGGGGGCATCCTCTACGTCTGAAGGAAAGAAGGGGTCCCATCTCCAAGATCCTATCCCAATATGTAGTAGGTGTAATAATATAAGTCAACAGTTAGTAATGTAGTATAGTTTTTCTAATTCACTATGTCTCTTTCCTCATGTGCAAGCATTGTAGGACTGTAAGAGATGGGGGAATGATATCAGGCCTTTGAATCTCTCGGGGGGTGGAGGGGGGGGGGGCGAAAAACCATAGACCCTGTGTCTCCCAGCACCAAGTTCCGCAACTATCACAGGGGTGCGAGTTCTTGTGCAGGACCAGTCAACTGGAGTCCTTTGTTTGACTCAAGCCATAGGCAGACATTGGGGCACCACAGATCCCAGCACAAGGCTCTGAGATATTGAATCTGGAAAATGACCTATAATAACAGAATACAATATCTCTGAGCCTAGCTGAGCACATAATCGGAATTGGCATTCCTGTCCCCACACGCCTGTCCCCTGCAGCCACATGTAGACTTCTGCGCTATTGAGTTATAAAGCATAGCTACCAGGAATTACATACGGTAGACATATTTGATCTCCCTGCATAGATAATATC
This sequence comes from Ranitomeya imitator, assembly GCF_032444005.1. Classification (NCBI taxonomy): domain Eukaryota; kingdom Metazoa; phylum Chordata; class Amphibia; order Anura; family Dendrobatidae; genus Ranitomeya; species Ranitomeya imitator. The sequence continues at coordinate 184,216,275 of NC_091286.1, read as the reverse complement.
CAGCAGAATCCAGTGGCGCCGCTGCCGTTCCATTTAGAGCTTTGGGTGGAAAGTTATGGATCTCCACAGTTCTGGCCAGGAAAACCATACTCTCAGATATGGGAGGAGGGAGGCTGCCCAGCAAAGGGGCTAGCGCAGCATGTAACATAGTAACATAGTTAGTAAGGCCGAAAAAAGACATTTGTCCATCCAGTTCAGCCTATATTCCATCATAATAAATCCCCAGATCTACGTCCTTCTACAGAACCTAATAATTGTATGATACAATATTGTTCTGCTCCAGGAAGACATCCAGGCCTCTCTTGAACCCCTCGACTGAGTTCGCCATCACCACCTCCTCAGGCAAGCAATTCCAGATTCTCACTGCCCTAACAGTAAAGAATCCTCTTCTATGTTGGTGGAAAAACCTTCTCTCCTCCAGACGCAAAGAATGCCCCCTTGTGCCCGTCACCTTCCTTGGTATAAACAGATCCTCAGCGAGATATTTGTATTGTCCCCTTATATACTTATACATGGTTATTAGATCAGTCGTCTTTTTTCTAGACTAAATAATCCTAATTTCGCTAATCTATCTGGGTATTGTAGTTCTCCCATCCCCTTTATTAATTTTGTTGCCCTCCTTTGTACTCTCTCTAGTTCCATTATATCCTTCCTGAGCACCGGTGCCCAAAACTGGACACAGTACTCCATGTGCGGTCTAACTAGGGATTTGTACAGAGGCAGTATAATGCTCTCATCATGTGTATCCAGACCTCTTTTAATGCACCCCATGATCCTGTTTGCCTTGGCAGCTGCTGCCTGGCACTGGCTGCTCCAGGTAAGTTTATCATTAACTAGGATCCCCAAGTCCTTCTCCCTGTCAGATTTACCCAGTGGTTTCCCGTTCAGTGTGTAATGGTGATATTGATTCCTTCTTCCCATGTGTGTAACCTTACATTTATCATTGTTAAACCTCATCTGCCACCTTTCAGCCCAAGTTTCCAACTTATCCAGATCCATCTGTAGCAGAATACTATCTTCTCTTGTATTAACTGCTTTACATAGTTTTGTATCATCTGCAAATATCGATATTTTACTGTGTAAACCTTCTACCAGATCATTAATGAATATGTTGAAGAGAACAGGTCTCAATACTGACCCCTGCGGTACCCCACTGATCACAGCGACCCAGTTAGAGACTATACCATTTATAACCACCCTCTGCTTTCTATCACTAAGCCAGTTACTAACCCATTTACACACATTTTCCCCCAGACCAAGCATTCTCATTTTGTGTACCAACCTCTTGTGCGGCACGGTATCAAACGCTTTGGAAAAATCGAGATATACCACGTCCAATGACTCACCGTGGTCCAGCCTATAGCTTACCTCTTCATAAAAACTGATTAGATTGGTTTGACAGGAGCGATTTCTCATTAACCCATGCTGATATGGAGTTAAACAGTTATTCTCATTGAGATAATCCAGAATAACATCCCTCAGAAACCCTTCAAATATTTTACCAACAATAGAGGTTAGACTTACTGGCCTATAATTTCCAGGTTCACTTTTAGAGCCCTTTTTGAATATTGGCACCACATTTGCTATGCGCCAGTCCTGCGGAACAGACCCTGTCGCTATAGAGTCCCTAAAAATAAGAAATAATGGTTTATCTATTACATTACTTAGTTCTCTTAGTACTCGTGGGTGTATGCCATCCGGACCCGGAGATTTATCTATTTTAATCTTATTTAGCCGGTTTCGCACCTCTTCTTGGGTTAGATTGGTGACCCTTAATATAGGGTTTTCATTGTTTCTTGGGATTTCACCTAGCATTTCATTTTCCACCGTGAATACCGTGGAGAAGAAGGTGTTTAATATGTTAGCTTTTTCCTCGTCATCTACAACCATTCTTTCCTCACTATTTTTTAAGGGGCCTACATTTTCAGTTTTTATTCTTTTACTATTGATATAGTTGAAGAACAGTTTGGGATTAGTTTTACTCTCCTTAGCAATGTGCTTCTCTGTTTCCTTTTTGGCAGCTTTAATTAGTTTTTTAGATAAAGTATTTTTCTCCCTATAGTTTTTTAGAGCTTCAATGGTGCCATCCTGCTTTAGTAGTGCAAATGCTTTCTTTTTACTGTTAATTGCCTGTCTTACTTCTTTGTTTAGCCACATTGGGTTTTTCCTATTTCTAGTCCTTTTATTCCCACAAGGTATAAACCGCTTACACTGCCTATTTAGGATGTTCTTAAACATTTCCCATTTATTATCTGTATTCTTATTTCTGAGGATATTGTCCCAGTCTACCAAATTAAGGGCATCTCTAAGCTGGTCAAACTTTGCCTTCCTAAAGTTCAGTGTTTTTGTGACTCCCTGACAAGTCCCCCTAGTGAAAGACAGGTGAAACTGCACAATATTGTGGTCGCTATTTCCTAGATGCCCAACCACCTGCAGATTTGTTATTCTGTCAGGTCTATTAGATAGTATTAGGTCTAAAAGTGCTGCTCCTCTGGTTGGATTCTGCACCAATTGTGAAAGATAATTTTTCTTGGTTATTAGCAGAAACCTGTTGCCTTTATGGGTTTCACAGGTTTCTGTTTCCCAGTTAATATCCGGGTAGTTAAAGTCCCCCATAACCAGGACCTCATTATGGGTTGCAGCTTCATCTATCTGCTTTAGAAGTAGACTTTCCATGGTTTCTGTTATATTTGGGGGTTTGTAACAGACCCCAATGAGAATTTTGTTACCATTTTTCCCTCCATGAATTTCGACCCATATAGACTCGACATCCTCATTTCCTTCGCTAATATCCTCCCTTAAAGTGGACTTTAGACAAGACTTTACATAGAGACAAACCCCTCCTCCTCTCCGATTTTTACGATCCTTTCTAAACAGACTGTAACCCTGTAAGTTAACTGCCCAGTCATAGCTTTCATCTAACCATGTGGGAGGAAGCAGCCTAGGGGATAATAGGCAGCTTCTCATGTTGGACTCAGCTTTTCTACTGGCAGGAGGCCCGTTAGCTGACGTACCAACAACAATAGATAAACAGAAGCAAGGAAAATAATAAACTAGTGTAGCATGTAATCCCTCTAAATATACTTTAATTATAAACATTAAAAATACCAAATCCCAGTGAAAAACTGAAAAAATCTGTACCGTACCAATGACCTAACCGTATCCCTACATTTTGCTGCTATCCCTTCCTAACAGTGGAGGTTGGCACCCTGATAGAAACGTTTTTTTTGGTGCCCCCACTCCGCGGCGGCTGTCCCAAACTATCCCTGTTACCACCTAACAGACTGAAGGTGGGAAAACAATGAGCAAAACAAAGAAATGAAAAGACAGTACTAAATTAACTTCAAATACGGTATGGTACGAAAAATATATAGCATTCCCCAAGCCAATACTGCTAATGACATGTAATTGCTAATAATACAGTGGCATTGTGCCATACAGAGGCTTAGATGACATTATGCATTGGTCATATAACAAATACTGAGAGCCCATAGAGAGGACTCAACATGCCATAGACAAAGGGGAAATGACTAGCAAAACCGATATATAAAATAAATGACCTGGCTCAACTCAAAGGTACACAACTCATCATAGCTCACATTAAAGACTATAGCATGTGTTAGCCCTGTGAACATTCATTCATGAGTGATACAAACAAAAGCATTCACGGGTAATAGCCCGAAAATACTTAGCTTCAGCCAATAGCCTCAGCTTCGACGCGTTTTCCCGTCATACGGTTCATCAGGAGGCAGCGAATAGAACCAGATGGTGAACAGATGCAGGCATCCTGATAAATGGACGTTAGCTGACGTGGCCAGGGAATCACGTCACAAGATTGGGACCTGTGATCCATCAGCGACTCCCTGTGGTCACAAGCTACATAACATGGCAATTGCAACCTATCTATACCCTACCATTGTCCTACACTCTTGACTGTATGCCTGTATATTTGCTTTTGTATATATATATATATATATATATATATATATATATACACACACATGTATCTTTCTAGTGCGCCTTTCGGCGATTAAATATAAAATTAATCTTGAGCTGCTCTTTTATCTCAATGAATCCCCACTTCTGCATCATCAGTTGGTTATTATACGCTACCAGGGTTGGTTTCTGACCTGATATAAGCCTGCTGTCGGACGGGGCTTATATCGAACGAGGAACTGGTGGCAGAATACCGTACTTTGTTAGTGAGGAACTCTGATAGTGATGGATGGGAGGTTTATATATATATATATCCCCAGCCTGGACTGGTGATGTATTTGCCCCCCTCACTGGGAGCGCCTAAATAACTTGTGCCTTTAAGGGAAGCCTTTCCGGCGACCATTTGCCCTCGGTGCAGTTCCCTGACTGACCAGGGACAAGTGGTGGTGCCAGAGAGTCGATCCCTGCTGGGTCCTTCTCTCCCCTCCCCAGAGGTGAGTAAAATCGACACACCCCTTCCCCTGTGCGATCCGTCAAAAGGACCTTAGGTATCAATGGTTATGACCAACAGCAACTAGCTGTCACTATATCAGTGGACATAACCATGGATACCTAAGGTCCTGCAATGCCTGCACATGAGGAAAGAGACATAGCAAATCAGAAAAACTATACTACATTTCTAATTGGAGATATTTGATAATATATTATTACACCTATTACATATTGGGGTAGGATCTTGGAGATGGGAATACCCCTTTAAGTTCCCACAATGAGTTTTTGGTCAGTTTTTGACACTGTATTTTCGCTGTGCAAAAAACATTATGACTTACAGTTCCAGCAAATTGAACGGGATTTATAGAAATCTCATGCCCGCTGTGTATTTTTTTTTCGTACTGCCTAAACTGAACTGCGGTGCATTTTTAAAATCTAAAATATTTCAATTTCTGCTGCAAGTAGGCCGAGTTTTATGTGCAGATTTTCCCTATAGAACTGCATTACATTTGGAAAATCCATAAGAAAAAAAAGCGGAAACGCACTAAATATGTATGTATTCCTCACATGACTCAAAGCTTGGTTAATGCCAAATACCTAAAAGTGTAAAAAAATGTTTTATTTTAAACATGACAAAGCAACAAGAGACAAAAACTGCAACATCAAAAACACAATAAAAGCACACTCAAAAAAAGTAATGTAAAAAATACAAGTAACCAAATTTACTTAAGAGGTGCAGAAATGCAACAGAAAATCTGCAGCATCAATACTCATCAAGGGAAAATATCTTTTTACACCCAACTGTATTATGCAGACTATAAGATGCACCTAAAATTTTGTGGAGGAAAATAGGAATTATTTTTTCAATAAAATGGTGGTGCATCTTGTAGTAAGATTTTACTGTAGCTTACCAGGTGGGTTGGCTGCGGTTGAGTGTGGTCCCAGGAAGAAGGTCAGTGCTCCAGGAAGCTGGAAGCAGCAGCAGGAGTGGGGCAATGCTGCAGGCACAAGGTTGGGAGGAGGGGGTTTTCGGAAGTGCAAGGCTGCTATGGGCTCTAGGCATTCAGAAAATGTGAGTCCACGTGCTTCCCATCCTTTTCATTGTGGTGGACTTTGGGGAAATGGTTGCCAGAGGCGGCAAATGAGCAGATTAAGATCTCAGGAGCCATTTTCTGAAAGACTGGAATGTGCCGCGGCCTCGCACTGCCGAACACCCCATCCTCCCAGCCTGAGGCTTGCAGCATCGCCTCACTCCTGCCACCGCCAGTTCCTGCAGAAGTGACCCTGACTCTACGGGAAGCTACATTCGGATTATAAGATGCACCCCATCTAAGCACTTTGAAAATCTATTTTCTCCTCCCAATAATCATGGTTTCTATATGTGAATATTATAAACATAGTTAATCATGCTATTTATGACACTATAAAAATATATTTCACTTACGAGATTCCTCTGTAGCAGTGTTTTCTTCTGAGCTGGAAGACATTTCGAACTATTTTTTCTATGAGTTTAAAAGGCTGATCAATTTTAGGCTGTATTAATGGCGTGAAATGCACAACACCAACATCTACCTGTAATATAAAAAAAATGCTGTGGAAAAAATAATGTGTGGACTGACAAGTACAAAAAGCATAGTAATTACAAGGTACTTCTGGGAAGGGTATAATGGCATATGATCTAAGTTAACATACTGTGGCTCCTCTATTCTGTGCTAAGTCAAACCTGTCTCACATATGGGCCATTCCATAGTTACGAGTGTTACATTCATACAGCTTAAAATGTATAAATAAATTCTAAGGAAATATACTACATTTGTTTTTATAGTAGAAACAGATATGCCTTATTATATATTTTCAATTTATGTGGTGAAATTGCAGATCCTATTTAAATAGCAGTGAAAAAAATGATTGACCTGGGTGTTACCAAAAGTATACGGAGTCCTATATAGAATAAAGAAAGTTTCATACTCTGTAAACTGGACAATAATTATGTTTTTTACTGGTTGTAGTTAAGTTCCCATGCTATAATATTAGAAATGTACCGTATTATTATTTCATAGTTAATTTTTTCTTTTTACAAAAACATCTGTTCAGAAATGACCGAACGGATAAGCGAGGGGGAGGAGTGTGTCTATATGTAAAATCATCCTTAAAACCCATCCTGCCTGATAATATAGGTGAATCTAATGAAAATGTAGAGTCCTTGTGGGTGGAGATAAGGGGAGGGGGAAAAATAATAAATTACTGATAGGGGTTTGTTATAAGTCTCCAAAAATAATGGAAGCAACGGAGAATATCCTCGTAAAGCATATAGATGAAGCTGCAACTCAAGGAGAAGTCATTATTATGGGGGACTACAACTACCCGGAAACAGATTGGGGAATGGAAACCTGCAGTTCCAGCAAAGGTAATCGGTGTTAAGGTACCTTCACACATAACGATATTGTTAACGATATCGTTGCTATTTGTGACGTAGCAACGATATCGTTAATGAAATCGTTCTGTGTGACAGCGACCAACGATCAGGCCCCTGCTGGGAGATCGTTGGTCGCTGAACAAAGTCCAGAACTTTATTTCGTCGCTGGACTCCCTGCAGACATCGCTGGATCGGCGTGTGTGACACCGATCCAGCGATGTCTTCACTGGTAACCAGGGTAAACATCGGGTAACTAAGCGCAGGGCCGCGCTTAGTAACCCGATGTTTACCCTGGTTACCATGCTAAAAGTAAAAAAAAACAAACACTACATACTTACCTACAGCCGTCTGTCCTCCAGCGCTGCGCTCTGCTCTCCTCCTGCACTGACTGTGAGCCGGAAAGCAGAGCGGTGACGTCACCGCTCTGCTTTCCGGCTCCCAGACAGTACAGGAGGAGTGCAGAGAAGCAGAGCGCAGCGCTGGAGGACAGACAGCGGTAGGTAAGTATCTAGTGTTTGTTTTTTTTTACTTTTAGCATGGTAACCAGGGTAAACATCGGGTTACTAAGCGCGGCCCTGCGCTTAGTTACCCGATGTTTACCCTGGTTACCAGCATCGTTGGTCGCTGGAGAGCGGTCTGTGTGACAGCTCTCCAGCGACCAAACAGCGACGCTGCAGCGATCCGAATCGTTGTCGGTATCGCTGCAGCGTCGCTTAATGTGAAGGGGCCTTTAGATAACTATGAGAGACAACTACCTTTCACAACTGGTTCAGTACCCAACAAGAAGGGGGGCACTGCTAGACCTAATATTAACCAACAGGCCAGACCGCATATAATATAAGGGTTGGGGGTCACTTGGGGTATAGTAATCACAAAATAATAAGTTTTCATGTATCCTTTAATGAGATGTGTAGTAGAGGGGTTACAAGGACACTAAACTTCAGGAGGGCAAATTTCCAACGGATGAGAGATGATCTTGGTGCAATTAGCTGGGACGATATCCTGAGACGTAAAAATACACAAAGAAAATGGGAGACGTTTATTAGCATCCTGGATAGGACCTGTGCACAGTATATACCATATGGGAATAAACATACTAGAAATAGGAGGAAACCAATATGGCTAAATAGAGCTGTAACTGGTGCAGTAAGTGACAAAAGGAAAGCATTTAGAGAATTAAAGGAAGCAGGTAGTGATGAGGCATTAAATAAATACAGAAAATTAAATAAATTCTGTAAAAAGTAAAAAGTTGTTGTACAATTTGTCCTGAGTACGCTGATACCTCATATGTAGGGGTAAACCACTGTTTGGGTGCATGGCAAAGCTCGGAAGGGAAGGAGCGCCATTTGACTTTTCAATGCAAAATTGACTGGAATTGAGATGGGACGCCATGTTGCGTTTAGAGAGCCACTGATGTGCCTAAACATTGAAACCCCCCACAAGTGACACCATTTTGGAAAGTAAACCCCCCTAAGGAACTCATCTAGATGTGTTGTGAGAGCTTTGAACTTCCAAGTGTTTCACTACAGTTTATAATGCAGATCCGTGAAAATAAAAATTCTTTTTTTCCCCACAAAATTGTTTTTTTAGCCCCCAATTTTGTATTTTCCCAAGGGTAAAAGGAGAAATTGGACCCCAAAAGTTAATGTCCAATTTGTCCCGAGTACGCCGATACCCCATATGTGGGGGGGAACCATCGATTGGGTGCATAGGAGGGCTCGGAAGGGAAGGAGCGCCATTTGGAATGCAGACTTAGATGGAATGGTCTGCAGGCGTCACATTGAGTTTGCAGAGCCCCTTATGTACATAAACAGTAGAAACCCCCAAGTGACCCCATATTGGAAACTAGACCCCCCAAGGAACTTATCTAGATGTGTTGTGAGAACTTTGAACCCCCAAGTGTTTCACTCCAGTTTATAACGCAGAGCCGTGAAAATAAAAAATGTTTTTTTCCCACAAAAATTATTTTTTAGCCCCTAGTTTCCTAGTAGGAGAAATTGGACCCTAAAAGTCGTTGTCCAATTTGTTCTGAGTACACTGATGCCCCATATGTTGGGGTAAAGCCCTGTTTGGGCACACGGGAGAGCTAGGAAGGGAAGGAGCACTGTTTAACTTTTTCAACGCAGAATTTGCTGGAATTGAGATCAGACGCCATGTCGCGTTTGGAGAGCCCCTGATGTGCCTAAGCAGTGGAAACCCCCCAATAATAACTGAAACCCTAATCCAAACACACCCCTAACCCTAATCCCAACAGTAACCCTAACCACACCTCTAACCCTGACACACCCCTAACCCTAATCCCAACCGTAAATGTAATCCAAACCCTAACCCTAACTTTAGCCCCAACCCTAACTTTAGCCCCAACCCTAACTGTAGCCTTAACCCTAGCCCCAACCCTAACCCTAATGGTAAAATGGAAATAAATAAATTTTTTAAATTTTTTCTTTAACTAAAGGGGTGATGAAGGGGGGTTTGATTTACTTTTATAGTTAGAAACACGTATGCAAAACCGTATGAGGTGCACGGGTAGGTTCCCAAACCGTAATCAGCAAATAATACAAAACACGGCACTCAACTTTGTGGTGTGAAGAAATGAAAGATTTATTATCCCAAATCAGAAAACGTTTCAGTCCCACAGCTGGACCTTCATCAGTAACGTTTACTGGGACAATGCATAGATTCAAGTGGCTATATGGCCTGCCCGGAGGTTGCTACCAATATAGTATTGGATATCCAGAGAGAAAAGTTACAGCCTATATAGGTGCTGTCATTGCGGCGTCCACCGCTGAATATAAATCAGCGGTGGACGCTAAACATAAAAAAAAAAAAAAAAAAATTAATTAACTGGTTCATGCAGCTTTACATGAACACCCGATCCTTACACTATGGCCGGTCCGAATAACTATAGCAATTGTTACCATCCACCTCTCGTGTCTCCCCTTTTCCTCATAGTTTGTAAGCTTACGAGCAGGGCCCTCACTCCTCTTGGTATCTGTTTTGAACTGTATTTCTGTTATGCTGTAATGTCTATTGTATGTACAAGTCCCCTCTATAATTTGTAAAGCGCTGCGGAATATGTTGGCGCTATATAAATAAAAATTATTATTATTATTATTAATATAAATACCACCTGGTGATGTGATGCCCCACGCGTATCGCCCGGCGGACCAGGCTTCGTCAGGGGTTCTCTTTTTTTTACGGTGTTCACTGAAGGGGTAAACTAGTGATATAGTTATAAATATGTGTACTTTTATTGTTTTTTTTACTTAGATAAAGAAATGTATTTATAGGAACAATATATATATATTTGTTTTTAGGATTTTTTATTTTTTTTTACACGTGAATATATATTTTTTTACACTATAACATTGCCCCAGGGGGGGGCATCATGTTGTAGTGTAAGAGCGCTTATCTGACACTTTGCTGTGCACTGTGTCAGATCAACGATCTGACGTGCACTCCTGGAGGCTTCCCGTCGCCTGCTCTGAGCAGGCGCAGTGAAGCCACCTCCCTACAGGACCCGGATGCAGCGGCCATTTTTGATCCGGGCCTGCTGCAGGGAGGAGGAGGTAAGAGACCCTCGCAGCAATGTGATCACATCGCGTTGCTCCGGGGGATGCTTCCCTATACCGCCGGAACACTGCAATCATGTTTCATCGCAGTGTGCTGGGGGTTAATGTGTCGGGGGCGGTCTGTGACCGCTCCTGGCACATAGTGCCAGATGTCAGCTGCGATATTCAGCGTATGACGTACTATCCAGTCGGTGGTCATACGGGCCCACCCCACCTCGACGGGATAGTACGTCCGATGTCAAAAAGGGGTTAAAAAACTCTTAAAACGCATGCAATCCTATGAGATTCCGCAGTTGCGGTGCCCATGCTGCGGATTTTCCCGCTGCGGAACCGCATAGCGGTAAAATCCGAAGCATGTTCATTATTTCTGCAGAATCGCAGCGATTGCCAGGGATGCATTGTGCGAATCACCTGAGATGACATCACAAAGGTCCTTCGTACAAAGCATCCCTGAGAACGGAACGTACCAGGAGAACCACTGAGGAGATCGGGGGCCGTCGGAAGGTGAGAATAACCATATTTTTTATTTTATTATTTTTAACATTCTATCTTTTACTATTGATACTGCATAGGCAGCATCAATAGTCATCACTTGCATGCTTGCTTGCTTGCATCAATAGCTATGCTTGACAAGTGTGACCAACCTGTCAATCACTTTTCCAAGCGATGTGTCAAATCGCTTGTAAATCACAAGCAGTCTGCAAGCTAAAAATGTTTGTATTTTGCGGGAATACGCATGTGAATTCCGCATGTGATTTACCCGCGGCAGGAAGTTGCAGACAACGTGGGCACACAGCCTAACTGTACTGACCCAAAGAATAAATTGGTCTTATCACTTTTACTGTAAAGTGAAACTGTGAAAAAAAAAATAAATCCAATAACTGAAATTGCTGGTTTTCGTTCATTATTAATCTGAGAAATCTGAATAAAAAGTGATCAAAGATTTCAGCCCTTCTGTGAGGCCAAACAGTAGTTTCTGATGACATATGAGGCATCACCCTGTTTGTGAGAAATTGTGCAATAAATTGTCGGGTCCAGTTTCACCTATTAACCCTTAACAGAAAAATTTGTAGCTAATAAAAAGATTCCATTTTTATCACTAAAATGTTGTATTTCCACGTCCCAATGTTATGAAATTCTGTGAGGAATCTGTGGATTCAAAATACTCACTATACCCCTACATGAATTCCTTAAGAAGTGAAGTTTCCAATTTGGGGTCACTTGTGGGGGTTTCGGCTGTTCTGGCACCTCTGAAGCTCAGTTAATGTGGCCCACAATCTATTCAAAGGAAATCTGAATTCTAAGTGTCAATAAGAACTCCTTCCCTTCTGAGCTCTGACATGTACCCAAACCTTAGTTTTTGACCACATATGAGGAATCACTGCATTCGGGAGAAATTGCGTAACAATTATTGGGTCCATTTTCTCCTATTACTGCCTGTGGAAATGTTAAATTTGGTGCTAAAACTGTATTTTAAAGGAAAAACTGTAATTTTTGTAAATACCATTAAATAAATTCCTTGAGGGATCTAGTTTCCAAAATGGCGTACCTTGTGGGGAGATTTCTACTATATCAGGGGCTCTGCAAATGGGACAGCATTCACAATCTATTCCAGTCAAATTTACACTACAAATAGCGCTTCTTCCCTTCTGAGCTCTGCCGAATGTCTAAATAGCAATATTTGACCACATATGGGATATTAGGCGGCATAATGGCTCAGTGGTTAGCACCGGAGCCTGGTTTCAAATCCCACTAGGGACAACATCTGCAAGGAGTTTGTATGTTCTCTCCGTGTTTGTGTGGGTTTCCTAAGGCTACTCAGGTTTCTTCCCACATTCCAAAGACATACTGATAGGGAATTTAGATTGTGAGCCCCATCAGAGACAGCAATGATAATGAGTGCAAATTGTAAAGCACTGCGGAATATGTTAGCGCTATATAAAAAAATAAAGATTATTAAAGATTATTATTTAAACATTTGGTATATTTTGCTTAATACATTTTAAAATCCATTTTCTCCTACTACTCTTTGTGAAAATGAAAAATTTGCAGCTAAAGAAATATTATAGTGTAATTTTAATGTAATTTTTCAATCCACTTTGCCTTAATTCCTGTGTAGCACCTGCAGAAATAACAAATTTCCTCACAGCAGTCTATAATAATAATTTTAGTTTTTAAAATGGTATCACTTCTGGGGTTTTCCAATATACAGGCCACTCAAAGTCCCTTCAAAACTGAATAGGCCTGTAAAAAATTGGATTTGAAAATTTCTTTGAAACAAAATAAATATAAATAAAAAGTGTGAAGAATATTGGAGTTATAATTCCATGTCAATTATTTCTATCCTATTTGGCATTGGATTATAAAAATCTCTTCAGTCTGCAGTTGTAACAGAACACCAAGCAGCAGCAGGGAGTCGAGATTCAAAGGGCTGTGAGTGACAAAACTGACACCTTGTCCAGCTCAGAGCAGAACAAAAGGCTTGCTGCCATGTGGAGACCATGCTGTCAAAATTGCTTTGTTAAGTCAGTTATGATTCCATAAGGAGTGCAGATACTACACATCCTAGCCATACATCGTGTATATTTCCGAGATCTCTGGACAGGCCTGAATGCATTCCCAATGTCTTGTTCCGCTCTAGAACCTCTCGATATAGAGATACATAGAACAGCTACTAGAAGCCAGGTAGTAAAGCTGTGTTTTGGTCTTAACACGTAGCAGGGGCCGGCTAGATCTGATGGTGCCAGAACCGCCGTCCTAGGACTGTCCAGAACGGAGTTACGATCTTTCATAGGTTTTGGAGCTTTGAAGCTGCAGAGGCAAGTGGAAGTGGATTTAGGTTCAGCCCAGTAGGCAGGAGGGGAGAGACCCAGAGGGGTTAAATGCTTGTGTAAAGCATGGCCTAGTGCTTTTTCTCTGGGGGAGGCTGCCACGACATATATCGTGTGAACAGAAGTCCAGGAACAGAGAGGACCACAAGCCTCTTATGTGGCAGGACCTCTCCGCAAGCCAGGCCTTTAATCTGATCCATATATTCTGCTTATATCTTCTGTCATACCACTATTATATTTTCATATCTGACCATCATATATATGTAACCACTGTGTATATAGTGTATTGTCTAGTGTGCCCTTTAAAGAGAACCGGTCAGCAGAATTGTGCACTGTAACCTACACACAGTGTCACGTCAGCGCCATTATACTGAATGAAATGACACCTTGGTTGATGAAACGGTCTTAATTTTCAGTTTGTAGTTAATGAGCTTCTCGTTCCCTAAGGCGGGGCTGGTGTATGAGGTACTCTGATTATAAATTCATAATGCAGACTGATGACCGCTCACTAGTTTACATAATTAATATGTAACATACTGAAGATCCAGCAACATGCGCACCCCTGCAGAAACCTTGCACACCTAGACACCCACATGCTCTCTGACTCTATTCTAACACTGGCATCCATATCCTCGCTCTATGACACAGACAGTGCCACTATTTCTACAATACCACTCCCGCATCAGATATTGCCAAGGCTAGTCTTCATTTTTCAACCACCACAACACCTTTGCATACCAGACCAATGCCCAAACCCCATAACCTCCCTATCCAACATCACTAAAGGGGAACTTTATTGTCTCCTCTCCAAATCACACCTCCCACCTGTGTGCTCGACCCCATCCCATTCCACCTCCTCCCCAACCTCACCACTACTCTTATCCCATCCCTAACCCACCTGTTCAACCTATTACTAACTTCTGGTACCTTCCCTTTTGCTTTCAAACATGCCGCAATCACGCCTATCCTTAAAAAGCCAGGCTTCGACCCAACCACTATGTCCAGCTATCGCCCAATATCGCTGCTCCCATTTGCTTCCAAACTCCTGGAGCATCACGTCCAGGCTGAACTTTTCTCTCACTTCGCATCTAACTTTCTCTTTGACAATCTACAATCTGGTTTTCGCCTCCATCACTTCACTGAGACAGCCCTGACCAAATTACTAACAAACTACTTACAGCCAAAGCTAACGGACAATACTCTAAACTCCAGCTCCTAGACCTGTACTCTGCTTTTGACACAGTTGACCACTGCCTCCTACTACAGATCCTCTCCTCCTTTGGCATCAAAGACCTCCCCCTATCCTGGATCTCCTCATACCTTTCCAACCGCACATTTAGCGTCTTCCACTCCCACACTACCTCCCCATCCCACCCTCTCTCTGTTGGAGTCCCGCAATGCTCTGTTCTAGGACCCTTACTCTTCTCAATCTATACACTTGGCCTGGGACAACTCATAAATTCCCATGGATTCCAGTACCACTTTTACGCTAATGACACTCAGTTCTACCTCTCTGGTCCAGACGTCACCTCTCTGCTGTCCAGAATCCCAGAGTGTCTGTCAGCCATATCCTCATTCTTCTCCTCTTGCTTCCTCAAACTCAGTGTGGACAAATTTGAACTCATCATCTTTTCTCCATCTCACAGATCATCCTTACCTGACCTATTTATCACAATTAATCACGCTTTCCCCCGTACCGGAAGTCCACTGCCTTGGAGTAACCCTTGACTCTGCCCGGTCCTTAAATCCACACATCCAAGCTCATTCCACCTCCTGTCGCCTCCAGCTCAAAAATATCTCTAGAACCCATCCTTTCCTCAACCGTCAAGCTACTAAAATGCTTGTACATGCCCTCATCATCTCCCGCCTCGACTACTGCAACATCCTTTTCTGTGCCCTCCCTGCTAACAACCTTGCACCTCTCCAGTCCATCATTAACTCTGCTGCCCAACTAATTAATCTCTCTCCTCGTTACTCCTCCGCTTCCTCCTGCAAATCTCTTCACTTGCTCCCATTCCCTCAGCGTATCCAGTTCAAATTACTAATACTGACCTACAAAGTCATCCATAACATGTCTCCTCCATATATCTCTGAACGAATTTTCCCGATGTCTTCCCTCACGTCTCCGATCCTCCCAAGACCTCCTTCTCTCCTCCACACTTATTCACTCCTCACCCAACCGCCTCCAAGACTTCTACCGAATATCCTTCATCCTCTGGAACTCTTTGCCCCAACACATCTGACTATCATCCATGTTCGGATCCTTCAGACGGAACCTGAAAACCCACCTCTTCAGGAAAGCTTACAGCCTGCACTGATCCCGCTGGCTCCTCACCACTACCGGAGATACCGCCTCACCAACACCAGAGCTGCTGCAACCCCTCAACCTACTGTCTCTTTCCCCACCATCCTGTAGAATGTAAGCCCGCAAGGGCAGGGTCCTCTCCCCTCTGTATCAGTCTGCGATTATTAGTTTGTAGTTTGTTTACTGTAAGAGATATTTGTAATTTGTATGTAACTCCTTCTCATGTACAGCACCATGGAATCAATCGTGCTATATAAATAAATAATAATAGAGACAAAAAACGTTTCTGCAGGCAGGTGCCAGCCTGTCAACAGTCTGCATTATGAATATATAATCACAGCACCACATCGAACTCAGTCGAGGGGTTCAAGAGAGGCCTGGATGTCTTCCTGGAGCAGAACAATATTGTATCATACAATTATTAGGTTCTGTAGAAGGACGTAGATCTGGGGATTTATTATGATGGAATATAGGCTGAACTGGATGGACAAATGTCTTTTTTCGGCCTTACTAACTATGTTACTATGTTACATACACCAGCCCCACCTTAAGGCGTGAGAATCTTTTCAACTACAAACTGAAAATAAAGATTAAAGAACAACCAGAAGATGGATTTAGTCAACCAAGGTATCATTTTATTCAGCATAACGGCGCCGACCTGACACTGTGTGTAGGTTACTGTGCACAATCCTGTTGACAGGTTCCCTTTAAGGCAATTGAACATCTAATTTAACCTTAGGCTGCTATTTTATCTTGATCCGCAAATCCACATGTCCGTTTCTTGGTTTAAAGTTCCATGCTATCGGGGCCGATTTCTGGCCCAATATAATTCCTGTTAACGGAATGATCAGTGGAGTTCACCAATTGGTGATTGTTTAACAGCCTGATTGGACAAATTGAACACACTTATGATGGGCACAGAATGATCATTAAAGGGGATACTAGGACTAAAAAAATGTGCTTAAGTATTAACAGACAGGTAGTTACTAAAAGAGGTAACTAACCGACTGTTGTACTCAGCACCTATCATTGACAAAATGGAGATTTAGCTGCTTCCTCTCAACACAGCATCATGTTGATTGACTATTCCTCCAATTAGACAACAGGGAGCTGGATGTTAAACAGCATGACACCAGTAGTCCCGCCCTGTCAACAGGAAATGAAACTGCCGCTCTGTTGATACGACAGCAGCGGAAGTCTATGACCACTCTGTGTCGGCAGAGAACAATGCCGGGCACAACAGGAAGGTAAGTCGCAAACAGAACAATATCCCCTTTAATAAATTATACTGTGTGCACAGGCTGTTACAGTTTTAGGTAGCACATTACCTGAATACACAGGATGATGTGCTGCTGAAAATAAAGATTTTTAAGCAGGCTTAAAGGCGTAAATATGCAAACTGTCTCTTCAGAGAAGTAGAGGACTATGAGTCTAGTGCCACCCATTGGAAGTAGCAAACCTAAAAGTCAATATTGACCCTTTAATAAGCCTTCCCACATGACTTAAGGTACCGTCACACTCCGCGATGCTGCAGCGATATAGACAACAGCCGGAGTGTACCGATCCAACACACATCTAGGGGCCCTATGCTCGTTGCTGGCGTCGTTGCTTTTGATGTCAAACATGACGATATACGCCGACCTGGCGACAAAATAAAGTTCTGGACTTCTAGCTCTGACCAGCGATGGCACAACGGGATCCAGATCGCTGCTGCGTGTCAAATACAACGAGATCGCTATCTAGGACGCTGCAACGTCAAGGATTGTTGTCGTTCTCTTTGCAAAGTTGCTGAGTGTGATGGTACCTTAAGGATAAAAGTCCTTTTGCAAAGCTCCTCTGGGAAATTAAATATGCAAATTACCTCATCTGAAGACGAGCATTGAAAGGCTGCCTTAAAAGGTTCCTCACATTGGCATGCAAGGCTTGGTATGTCACTCTCCAAAAGGAGAAATGTTAGGCTACTTTCACACCAGCGTTTTTTTCAATACGTCGCAATGCGTCGTTTATGGGAAAAAACGCATCCTGCAAAGTTGTCTGTTGTTTGCCCCATAGACTAACATTAGTGACGCATTGCGACGCATTGACAGACGTCGCAACCGTCGTGTGACGGTTGCGCCGTGTTGTGGCGGACCGCCGGGAGCAAAGAACGTTACATGTACAACGCCCCCACCTCCCCGCAACTCACAATGGGGCAGCAGATGCGCCGGAAAAATGCATCCGTTGCCCTCGTTGTGCGGCGCATTCACTGCTAGCGTCGGTACGTCGGCCCGACGCACTGCGACGGGCCGAGTCCGACGCTAGTGTGAAAGTAGCCTTAACCAATGGATAATAAAAATCATTCCACCCAATAAACGAGTGTCTTGCTTGTTTGTGGGGAATTGGAAGCCTGTTCATACTGAACTGTTCCCAATAACCATACAGTGTAATTGCAGCTTAAAAGGAAATCTGCCAGCAGGTTTTTGATACCCCGTTTCCCCGAAAATAAGACAAAGTCTTATATTATTTTTTGCTCCGAAAGTTGCACCACGTCTTATTTTCGGGGGGAGGGGGTGTTTCTTATTTTCTCAAGGAGGAGAATTGACAAAAAATTTTTGAACAAAAAATAAACATCTATTAACATAGCAGCGTATGCTGAACAGTAGTCATCACAAAACAGTAGAATCAAATAAATTGTGAATCGTATCAAGAATTGCTTGTTACTACCGTATAATTACGGTATTTCCATGTACAACGTGTAAAACATGAACAATGGTTCATTTACTCATCTCAATATTTAATAACATAAAACAAGATTTATTCAATGACAACCATGTCATCATCTTCAGGAACATCATCGAAACAATCCAAACTCTGAAGTTCCTGTGGAATTTCTTGTGACTCCATTTCTTTCAGAATCATTGGCCCATATCTCTCATGTCTAGCAATAGCACTGTCCCTAAATGAGCACTTCTTGTCAAGGTAGCCTGCTCGTAGTGCATTTGCAATGCAACTGTCAGTGATTTTCTCCCATGAATTCTTCACCCAAGTCACAATCTCTGGTAGTTTAGGTTTCACAAAGTTTCCATGTTGATTTCTCTCCATTCTATTTTCAATGTAGTCATTGATTTCCACACGCAAATTGTCCTTGAATGACTTGTTAATGGCGATATCAAGAGACTGGAGATAAGCCGTCATTCCTGCAGGAATCATTATTTGATCTATATTTCTCTCATGAAGGAAGTTCTTCATGTCTTTGGCGCGGTGTGTGCTGGCTGCATCCAAGATCAGCATTCCTCTTTGGCTCCCTCGCATAACAAGCGGCATCATTAAATCGACCCACTTTCATAAGCAGTGGAGGGAAAGTACACTGAGGAGGCACCTCGTTGTTCAATTGTTGTTTGAGATGCTTGGCCCATAAATACTGCAGTTTCATCCATGGCAATCATGTTGGAAAGATTGTATTTAGAGAAGTCAGCGTCATCGACAAAGGTCTTGAATGCAAATGCGCGTTTAATTATTTCAGCATCATCCAGCCTAAAGAGTGTTGTGGATCTTCTCAAAGACAGTTCACTTCATTGAAGGAAGTTATCCAGCCAGTGTTGTGATGCCTTGAATTCTTCAGGGGCAATTTCAAACTGTGGTGCCATTGCAAGGGCAAATTCTTGAATCTGAGCCCGAGTCACACCCAATGTCTTTGCTCTCCTGTCAGCAACCCACTCACAGATCAGGTCTTCCAGCTCGGAATATAATGGTTGCCGACCAGATCCAACCTTGCGCTTTTTAGCATTTCTGCTGTCCACTTGTTGAGTGAGGTTACCGTAATCTGCTCGCCATTTTTGGACCAATCGGACACTCAACATTTTCTCTTTGCAGAATTCAGTAAGATTTTTGCCCCAAGATTCTTCCACGATTCCTTTTTTGTACTTGACGGAATAGCTCTTTCTTTTAGCGCTCATGTCTAGGGGTAAAAATATACCGTATCACCATTGTTTACGGTATTTCTTTTACAGTACGGTACTTTACGGTAGACCGTTCAGCAGAAAAGCAGACAACAAATCAAAGTAACACATTATAGTATGGTACTGTAATTGCCTGACTCCCACACAGGGCCACAAAACATAAGGGCTCTAAAATGGCTCCCACACACTTTCTGGACACTGTACCGCTACCGTAACAATCACCCACAGCAGTTCCTTTACCTTAGCAGCCCCATTATCATTTTGCAGCCCCAAATATTCCTATCATCCCATTGCAGCCCTCATCATCCCTTTACAGTCCCCAATACAGCACCCCCATCATTACATTACAGCCCCAATCATTCTACAGTACAGTATTGCAGCCTTCCATCATCCCGGTATCCCACTGCAGCCTCCCATTATCACAGTATCCCACTGCAGCCTCCCATATGTGTACCGTACACACACACACCCTTACACAGACACACACACACTTTCACTTTCTTACTGTTTTCCTCCGCGGTGCTGCTTTCAGTGCTTTGGTGGTGCAGGAGCCCTGGGCCAATCAGAGCACAGGAGCCCAGGGCCAATCACAGCCCAGGAACAATCAGAGGCTATGGATGACATCAGCTGGCCCATGGTTCCTGCGCTGTGATTGGCGCAGGGCTCATGGGCAGAGATTGGCACACAACTCCTGCGAACAGAGCGGCTGCAGTGGCGGGCCCGGACAGTGGGAGCGAGACACAGCTGCATGCCCCATGCACAGAACAAAGGTATGCTTTATTTTCGGGGGGGGGGGGGCGGGGTGCCTTATATTAGCAGGCACAGTGCTCCCCCTAGCATGCCTTACTTTCGGGGGGCTCCCTATTTATGGGGAAACAGGGTGTGTAATCTGAAGACAGAAACACAGAATTCAGGGTTGTGTAAACTGTCAAAGTGCATGCAGTTATTTGCTGTGAAGGATTTATCTCAAAGACATTAACATTGCAGAACTAGTCCAGCAAGGACCCTTCTTGTGATAAGCAGCTCACTGTTTATGTACTTTGTACATGGAGAGCCTGGTGAGGGCAGGAAAAGCTTTCTCAGCTCTGCTTCATTCTAAATCTAAAAGCTCAGATTCTATCAGAACAGCTGCACCCAGTAAACTAAGTGATATATTGTTGGATTCAGCTTAGAAATCCAGAATTTGTGGGATTTCTTTTGGCGGGAGAGGAGCCATAGCGCTTTTTCAGACCATTTGTGCTACCAGTAACATGAAAGCTCACCATATTTTCATGGACAGGTGACAGACCTAAGTGAGGACGTTTTTGTGGATTTAGTTGAAGCTTTTATTGGGAACATTTTACATAACGGTTGGAATCACATTTATCCTGCGTTCTAGGCTTATAACTTACATTGGGGATTCCATCTAAATCTCTGAGAGACGTAAATGAGATGAAACCAACTCATTATAATGAGGCAGCAGAGTTACTCTGGATTCCGTCTGGCCTCTCTTCAGCAGTTTCCTTCGTCTCAGAAGTGCACAAACTGTGGCCAAAGGCTTTTTTAATGCACTCCTTAAAAGACGGACACCACTGGATCACAGGCCAGAGTGTCCACAGTGCCTTCATCTGCCTCGTTATAGGGAATCTTCCGCTGGGAATTCCATCTGAATCACGTACTTCAGAGAAATCCCAGTTTAAGTGCTCAGCACAGAGCGCATGATAAAAGTGAGCCGAGCCTTACTGCGATCTTTGGGACACAAACTGAAAAAAATCAACAGTAGGTGACTAATTGATTTTATTTATTTTTTATGCATATCCTCGTACGGTATATGTGATCAGGTGACTTTAATCCTTGGGTAGCTGTGATTACAACGATATAGTTATGTGAGGGCTTGTTTTTGTGACATGAGTTGATGCTTTTATTGGTACCATTTTCGGTCATATAACATTTTTGATCGCTTTCTACTCTGATTTTCAGTAGACAGATTGAACAAAAAGCAGCAATTCAGGCATTGCTAATTTTTTTATATCGTTCCATTACACCATTACACCATTACACACTGAACGGGAAACCACTGGGTAAATCTGACAGGGAGAAGGACTTGGGGATCCTAGTTAATGATAAACTTACCTGGAGCAGCCAGTGCCAGGCAGCAGCTGCCAAGGCAAACAGGATCATGGGGTGCATTAAAAGAGGTCTGGATACACATGATGAGAGCATTATACTGCCTCTGTACAAATCCCTAGTTAGACCGCACATGGAGTACTGTGTCCAGTTTTGGGCACCGGTGCTCAGGAAGGATATAATGGAACTAGAGAGAGTACAAAGGAGGGCAACAAAATTAATAAAGGGGATGGGAGAACTACAATACCCAGATAGATTAGCGAAATTAGGATTATTTAGTCTAGAAAAAAGACGACTGAGGGGCGATCTAATAACCATGTATAAGTATATAAGGGGACAATACAAATATCTCGCTGAGGATCTGTTTATACCAAGGAAGGTGACGGGCACAAGGGGGCATTCTTTGCGTCTGGAGGAGAGAAGGTTTTTCCACCAACATAGAAGAGGATTCTTTACTGTTAGGGCAGTGAGAATCTGGAATTGCTTGCCTGAGGAGGTGGTGATGGCGAACTCAGTCGAGGGGTTCAAGAGAGGCCTGGATGTCTTCCTGGAGCAGAACAATATTGTATCATACAATTATTAGGTTCTGTAGAAGGACGTAGATCTGGGTATTTATTATGATGGAATATAGGCTGAACTGGATGGACAAATGTCTTTTTTCGGCCTTACTAACTATGTTACTATGTTACTATGTTACTATGTTCCACATATGGTGAAATTGATAAGGCAGCTATATCTTTTTTATGTTTTGGTAATTTTGTGCAATAAAAACTATTTTATAGACAAAATAATTATTTTTGAAATTCTGTATACTGAGAGCTATAACTTTTTTTTTCCGCATGTTTTCTGAATATTTTTCCGCATCAATAGCAAAAGAATCAAAAGTGAAAGTGTAAGTCCCTTAAAAAATTGTGAGGAAAGAATGGTTGTAGATGACATGACGAGGAAAAAGCTAATATATTAAACACCTTCTCCACAATATAAAATTAAATGCTTGGTGAAAAGCTGAGAGCCAAAGAAAACCCTATATTAAGGGTCACCAATCTAACCCAAGAAGAGGTGCAAAACTGGCTAAATAAGATTAAAATAGATAAATCTCCGGGTCCGGATGGCATACACCCACAAGTACTATGAGAACTAAGTAATGTAATAGACAAACTGTTATTTCTTATATCTAGGGACTCTATAGTGACGGGGTCTGTTCCGCAGGACTGGCGCATAGCAAATGTGGTGCCAATATTCAAAAAGGGCTCTAAAAGTGAACCTGGAAATTATAGGCCAGTAAGTCTAACCTCTATTGTTGGTAAAATATTTGAAGGGTTTCTGAGGGATGTCATTCTGGATTATGTCAATGAGAATAACTTTAACTCCATATCAGCATGATTTATGCGGAATCGTTCCTGTCAAACCAATCTAATCAGTTTTTATGAATAGGTAAGCTATAGACTGGACCATGGTGAGTCATTGGACATGGTATATCTTGATTTTTCCAAAGCATTTGATACCATGCCACAAAAGAGGGAGGTACACAAAATGAGAATGCTGGATCTGGGGGAAAATGTGTGTAAATAAGTAAGTAACTGGCTTAGTGATAGAAAGCAGAGGGTGATTATAAATTGTATATTCTCTAACTAGGTCGCAGTGACCAGTGGGGTACCGCAGGGGTCGGTGTTGGGACCTATTTTCTTCAACATATTTATTAACGATCTGGTAGAAGGTTTACACAGTAAAATATCGATATTTGCAGATGATACAAAACTATGTAAACCACTCAATACTGCTACAGATGGCTCATGATAAGTTAGAAACTTGGGCCGAGAGGTGGCAGATGCGGTTTAACCCCTTCCCGACCTTTGACACAGCGTATGCGTCATGAAAACCTGTGTCAATCTTACCTGTGACGCAGCATAAGCATCATGGGTGGATCGCGCTCCTGCAGGTGGGGTGAAAGGGTTAACTGTAATTTCACCTGCCCTGCAGGTACAGGAGGAGTTGTACTTGAGCCCAGGGGGGGTGGCTTCTCCCCCCATGGCTACGATCGCTCTGATTGACTGTTTCACTTTCAACAGCCAATCAGAGCAATCGTAATATTTCACCAATGAAAATTGGTGAAATATTACAATCCAGCCATGGCCGATGCTGCAATATCATCGGCCATGGCGGGAGACCGCGATCTGCCCCCGCCACGTCACTGATCTCCCCTCTTTCCTCCGCTGCCCTTCTCTCCCCTCCGCTTCCCCAGCCGTGCGATCTAACCCCCAATAGTTACCGAGTCCCAGTGTCCCTCCCGGTGTCCGTCCATCTTCTCCATGAGCGCCGCCATCTTCCAAAATGGCTGGCAGATTCATTCCAGGTACATTTTGATCACTGTGATAGGTTCTATCACAGTGATCAAAATAAAAAAAATTGTAAATAACCCCCCCCCCTTTATCACTCCAATAGGTAGGGAAAAATAATGAAATAAAGAAACTATATTTACTTTTATTTTTCCACTAGGGTTAGGGTTGCAATTAGGGTTAGGGGTAGAATTAGGGGCAGAATTGGGGTTAGGGTTGCAATTAGGGTTAGGGGTAGGGTTAGAATTAGGGTTAGGGGTAGAATTAAGGTTAGGGATGCATTTGGGGTTAGGGCTAGAATTAGGGTTAGAATTTGGGTTGCAATTAGGGCTAGGGTTGCAATTAGGGTTAGAATTAGGGTTGCAATTAGAGTTAGGGGTAAAATTAGGGTTAGGTTTAGAATTAGGGGTAGAATTAGGGTAAGGATTGCAATTAGGGTTAGCATTGCAATTAGGGTTAGGGTTGCAATTAGGGTTAGGGTTGCAGACAGGGATAGAATTAGGCTATGTACACATGGTGCAGATTTGGCTGCAGATCTGCAGCGGATTGGCCGCTGCGGATTCGTAGCAGTTTTCCGTCACGTTTACAGTACCATGTAAACCTATGGAAAACCAAATCCGCTGTGCCCATGGTGCGGAAAATACCGCGCGGAAACGCTGTGTTGCATTTTCCGCAGCATGTCAATTCTTTGTGCGGATTCCGCAGCGTTTTACACCTGTTCCTCAAAAGGAATCCGCAGGTGAAATCCGCGCAAAAAACACTGGAAAGCTGCGGCAAATCCGCAGGTAAAACGCAGTGCATTTTACATGTGGATTTTTCAAAAATGATGCGGAAAAATCCACACACGAATCCGCAACGTGGGCACATAGCCTTTGGGATAGGGTTGGAATTAGAGTTAGGGTTGGAATTAAGGTTAAAGTTGGAAATAGGGTTAAGATTAGGGTTAGGGTTGTGTTGGGGTTAGGGTTAGGCTTGTGATTAGGGTTATGGTTGGGATTAGGGTTAGGGGTGTGTTGGATTTGGGTTGTGGTTAGGGTTGGTTTTAGGGTTAGGGGTGTGTTGGGGTTAGGGTTGTGGTTAGGGGTGTGTTGAGGGTAGGGTTGTGATTAGGGTTAGGGTTAGAGTTGGGATTAGGGTTAGGGGTGTGTTGGAGTTAGTGATGGAGTTATAATTGAGGGGTTTCCATTGTTTAGGCACATCAGGGGTCTCCAAACGCGACATGGCGCCACCATTGATTCCAGCCAATCTTGCGCCCAAACAGTGGTTTACCCAAACATATGGCGCATAAGCGTACTCAGGAAAAATTGCAAAACATCTTTGGAGGTCTAATTTCTCCTGCTATCCTTGGGAAAATAAAAAAATGGGGATACAAAATTATTTTTGTGGGAAAAAATGATTTCTATTTTCTCAGCTCTGCGTTATAACGTGCTCACCATACATCTAGATAAGTTCCTTGGGGGGTCTAGTTTCCAAAATGGGTCACTTGTGGGGGTTTTCCACTGTTTAGGCACATCAGGGGCTCTGCAAACGTAACATGACGCCCGCAGACTATTCTATCAAAGTCTGCATTTAAAAATGTCACTACTTCCCTTCCGAGCCCCGACGTGTGCCCAGTGGTTTCTCCCCATATATGGGGTATCAGTGTACTCAGGACAAACTGGACAACAACTTTTGGGGTCCAATTTCTCCTGCTACCCTTGTGAAAATAAAAAATTGCGGGCTAAAAATTATTTTGAGGAAAGAATTTTTTTTTTTCACGGCACTGCGTTACAAACTTCTGTGAAGCATTTGGGGGTTCAAAGTGCTCACCACACATCTAGATAAGTTCCTTGGGGGGTCTATTTTCCAAAATGGGGTCACTTGTGTGGGGTTTCTACTGTTTAGGCACATCAGGAGCTCTGCAAACGCCACGTGATGCCCACAGACCATTCCATCAAAGTCTGCATTTCAAAACGTCACTACTTCCCTTCTGAGCCCCGACATGTGCCCAAACAGTGGTCCCCCCCACATATGGGGTATCAGTGATCTCAGGACAAACTGGACAACTTTTGGGGTCCAATTTCTCCTGTTACCCTTGTGAAAATAAAAAATTGCGGGCTAAAAAAAATGTTTGATGAAAGAAAAATGATTTTTTATTTTCACGGCTCTGCGTTATAAACTTCTGTGAAGCACTTGGCAGTTCAAAGTGCTCACTATGCATCTAGATAAGTTCCTTGGGGGGTCTAGTTTCCAAAATGGGGTCACTTGTGTGGGATCTCCAATGTTTAAGCGCACAGGGGCTCTCCAAACGTGACATGGTGTCCGCTAACAATTGGAGCTAATTTTTCATTCAAAAGTCAAATGGCACTCCTTCCCTTCCGAGCCCTGCCGTGTGCCCAAACAGTGGTTTACCCCCACATGTGAGGTATCGGTGTACTCAGGAGAAATGGCCCAACAAATTTTAGGATTCATTTTGTCCTGTTTCCCATGTGAAAATGAAAAAATTGAGGCTAAAAGAATTTTTTTGTGAAAAAGGTACTTTTTTTTATTTTTACGGATCAATTTGTGAAGCAGCTGGGGGTTCAAAGTGCTCACTATGCATCTAGGTTAGCTCCTTGGGGGGTCTAGTTTCCAAAATGGGGTCACTTGGGGGGAGCTCCAATCATTAGGCACACAGGGGCTCTCCAAACGCGACATGGTGTCTCCTAAAGATTGGAGCCAATTTTTCATTCAAAAAGTCAAATGGTGCTCTTTCCCTTCCGAGCCCTGTCGTGCGCTCAAACAGTGGTTCCCCCCCACATATGGGGTATCAACGTACACAGGACAAATTGTACAATAACTTTCGGGGTCCAGTTTCTCCTTTTACCTTTCAGAAAATAAAAGAATTGTTGCTAAAAGATCATTTTTGTGACTAAAAAGTTAAATGTTCATTTTTTCCTTCCATGTTGCTTCTGCTGCTGTGAAACACCTGAAGGGTTAATAAACTTCTTGAATGTGCTTTTGAGCACCTTGAGGGGTGTCACTTTTGGGAATTTTCAGCCATATAGACCCCTCAAACTGACTTCAAATGTGAGGTGGTCCCTAAAAAAATGGTTTGTAAATTTTGTAGTAAAAATTAAAAATCGCTGGTCAAATTTTAACCCTTATAAGTTCTTAGCAAAAAAAATTTTGTTTCCAAAATTGTGCTGATGTAAAAGTAGACATGTGGGTAATGTTATTTCTTAACTATTTTGTGTCACATAACTCTCTAGTTTAACAGAATAAAAATTCAAAATTTGAAAATTGCAAAATTTTCTACATTTTCGCCAAATTTCTATTTTTTCACAAATAAACGCAAAAATTATCGACCTAAATTTACCATTAACATGAAGCCCAATATGTCACGAAAAAACAGTCTCAGAATTGCTAGGATCCGTTGAAGCGTTCCTGAGTTATTGCCTCATAAAGGGACACTGGTCAGAATTGCAAAAAATGGCCAGGTCATTAAGGTCAAAATAGACTGAGTCATGAAGGGTTTAACAATGATAAATGTAATGTTATACACATGAGAAGAAGGAATCAATATCACCATTACAGACTGAATGGGAAACCACTGGGTAAACCTGACATGGTGAAGGACTTGGGGTTCCTACTTAATGATAAACTTACCTGGAGCAGCCAGTGCCAGGCAGCAGCTGCCAAGGCAAACAGGATCATGGGGTGCATTAAAAGAGGTCTGGATACTCATGGTGAGCGCATTATACTGCCTCTGTACAAATACCTGTTTAGACCTCACATGGAGTACTGAGTACAATTTTGGGCACCGGTGCTCAGGAAGGATATAATGGAATTAGAGCGAGTACAAAGGAGGGCATCAAAATTAATAAAGGGGATGGGGGAACTACAATACCCAGAGAGATTAGCAAAATTAGGATTATTTAGTCTAGAAAAAAGACGACTGAGGGGTGATCTAATAACCATATATAAGTATACTAGATTGTGGCCCGATTCTAACGCATCGGGTATTCTAGAATATGCATGTCCCCGTAGTATATGGACAATGATGATTCCAGAATTCGCGGCACACTGTGCCCGTCGCTGATTGGTTGAGGCAACCTTTATGACATCATCATCGCCATGGCAACCATTATGACATCTATGTCGATACTGTGCCCGTCGCTGAATCAGAAACGTGAGATGTCTACGTCCTTTATGACATCATCGTCGCTGTGCCCGTTGCTGATTGGTCGAGGCCTGGCGGCCTCGACCAATCAGAGACGCGGGATTTCTACGTCGATGCTGTGCCGGTCTCTGATTAGTCGAGGCCTGGTGGCCTCGACCAATCAGAGAGCCGGGATTTCCAGGACAGACAGACAGACAGACAGAAAGACAGACAGACAGAGAGAAAGACAGACAGACGGAAAAACCCTTAGACAATTATATATATAGATAAGGGGACAATACAAATATCTCTCTGAGGATCTGTTTATACCAAGGAAGGTGATGGTCACAAGGGGGCATTCTCTGCATCTGGAGAAGAGAAGGTTTTTCCACTAACAGAAGAGGATTCTTTACTGATAGGGCAGTGAGAATCTGGAATTCCTAGCCTGAGGAGGTGGTGATGGCAAACTCAGTCTAGGTGTTCAAGAGAAGCCTGGATGTCTTCCTGAAGCATAACAATATTTTATCTTACAGTTATTGGGTTCTTTCGAAGGATGTAGAACTGGTGATTTATTATGACGGAATATAGGCTGAACTGGATGGACAAAATTTCTTTTTTCGGCCTTGATAACTATGATACTATGTTAGTTACTTCTTTAATCCACTGTGAAAGGGTCACGGGCACTGTATGTGAGTGGAGATATGTGTCACGAAGATTGCTTTCTTCCGTGATCTAAAACCTATGTTTCTCTCCAGCATGCTATGTGCTGAAAGGGTTAACCAGCCATGATAAGGAACTAGGTTTTCTATCAGGAGGTGACAAATGGGCGGGGCCGCCTACTCACCATATCTCCACCTCAAGGGTGTGGCTGGGGAGTTAAATGTTCAGCCACTGTTTTTTTTCTCTGTGTTGTATGTTTGGAGAGGAAAGTCTCCAGATGGTGGCTCCATGTGGAGCTGACGACTTGTGTCCTCTGCGGGTGAGTTCAACACAAGGACTTTTTTATACTTTATCTTTTGTTTTTCTATTTTGCCAGAAAGACCATGTTTATTATGTTAAACCCTGTCATGGTTTATACTGTGCTCTAATAAACCAGCATGTGACTTACACAAGAAGCATTCCTGTGTATTCTTTAGCAAGCAGCCGAGTCAGTCAATCCCTCATAGTTGGTATCTGGAATGAGGACAGCAATCCAGGAACATGAATAGCGGCTGTGGACAAACTGCATGCCCTGGGTAAAATCCGCCATCCAGAACAAGACAGCCGACAGTATGGAGGAGCTTGTCAAGCATCTGGTCCAGCAGCAGCAGGCAAATCAACAGCAGGAAATGGCAATTTATTGTATCGGGTGACAAAGCTGAGGGGAGGTAAGTTAATGGAGCAGATGTTGGTTCCAGGACCCTACCGGCAGAGGGTTTTAGACATGGCCCATTCGCATGTTTTGAGGGGATATCTGGGGGTAGAGAAAACTCAGAAGAGAATAAAGTGGAGGTTCTATTGGTGGGGATGTTATAGTGAGATCCTAAATTACTGTAGGTCCTGCCCTACCTGCCAGATAACCACTAGATTTTATCATTTCTGAAGTCCCTTAGTCCCGTTACCTGTAATAGAGGTTCCGTTCCAGTAGGTCTCCTAGTTAAGTCTGCATTATACATCCTAGTGGTCATGGATTATGTGACCTGGTACCCTGAAGCGGTACCACTGAGAAATTCTTCTGCCAAGAGTATCGCCGGGAGCTTGCCAATATCTTTGCTAGGACCTGCCTGCCAAAGGAGATATTGATGGACCAGGGAACTCCCTTCATGAGCAAAGTGATGAAGGAGCTGTGTAAGGTCCTCCAGATTGCCCAGCTGCGAACATCAGTTTACCATCCGCAGAATGACGGCCTGGTAGAGGGCTTCAATAAGATCTTAAAGGCCATGCTCAAGAAGGTCATTGAGAAGGATTGTCGAGTCTGGAACTATCTGCTTTCATTTCTGCTCTTTTCTATCAGAGAAGATCCTCAAGACTCCACTGGCTGCTTGTCGTTCGAGCTCTTGTATGGTCAACATCTGAGAGGGCTCCTGGACATTACAATGGAAACCTGGGTAGCCGAGGCCATGTCACACCGGAGCATCATTGAGCATGTTGTTCAGTTGCAGGAGAGTAATGTAATTACTGTAATTAGTGAAAGTAATGCCTATCGTGAAGGAGCATCTTCTCCAGGCACAGGAGGCACAGGCAAGGGTATATAAATCATCAGCGAGGCTGAGGCAGTTCCAGTCCGGGGATTGGGTGATAGTGCTTATCCCCGCAGTGAAGAACAAGTTCCTAACCAAGTGGCAAGTCCCATAAAAGGTGGTGGAAAAACTGAGTGAGGGAATTACAAGGTACACCAGCCAGGTCGAAGGAAGCCGCACCAAGTGCATCAAGTGAAATTGCTCAAGCCATGATGAGATCAGGAATTGCTGGAAGCTCCTTGCTTGGGAGCCCGTCCCGAAGCCAAAGTGGAGGAGGTCACAATTGCAGTCCTACTCCACACTGATGAGGGGCAAATACCCCGAAACAGCTGTCTGTGGATGGATACCATGTTTTGGCATAGGTGGTTTTCCTTTCTGGATGCTGCCCTTCCCATGGTTGTTCTTTCCCGGTAAAAGACCTGGCTATTTATTGCTTGCGTTGAGAAACACGTGATGGTGTCTCCGCGGCTTTTCTACAGGCTTTTCTCCCCAAGGTCATTCATCCTTATGTTTACAATTGCAGTCTCTAACGCCAACCCAGAAGCCACAGTGTCAGATACTGTTGCAGCAGAACTGTGACCTATTCTCAGAGTTGCCGGGGTATACACAGGGGTGGTGGAGCATGACGAGTTATCAGAGCCGCATGTAAGGACCTTAAGCCCTATAGAACTCCCAAAGAACGCTGGGAGATAATATCAAATGAGGATAGGAGAATCCTAGACCTCGGTATGATAGAGGAGTCAAAAAGTGGATGGTTGAGTCCCATTGTGCTCATGCCGAAGCCCGATGGTGAATGGCGGTTTTGTAATTACTACCACAGGCTGAACGAGGTGTCCAGTTTTGACGCTTATCCGATGCCCCGTGTGGATTAACTCATTGAGAGACTTAGACCCGCGAGGTACATTAAACACTCAACCTGACAAAGGGCTACTGGAAGATCCACGTCTTAGCGTGCCAAGGAAAAGACAGCCTTCTCAACACCTGATGGGTGTTTTCAAAACACCAGAATGTCCTTTCGTACTGCAGGAGGCACCAGCTACTTTCCAGAGGTCTATGGATCGGATCTTGGCTCCACATAAGAAGTATGCCACAGCCCTGACTGGAGTAGTCATCTACCAAAAGTACAGGCGATCCTGGATGCACTGAGAAAACCTGTGTTCACCGTAAATCTGAAAAAGTGTGCCATAGGGAAGGAAGATGCCAAGTACTTAGGCTGCATCGTCAGGAGAGGTGAAATCAAGCCACAGTTAAACAAGATTGAGGTGATTTAGAAGTGGCCTCAACCGCTTTCCAGGAAGCAAGTGAGGGCGTTTCTTGGAATTGTGGGATATTACCGGCGATTTATTCCAAGTTTCACCATAATTGCCGCACCATTAATGAATCTCCTTAAGAGCACTAAGTCAATGATGGCTAAATGGATTGCTGAGACAGAGTTAGCATTCCAGGAGCGGAAACGAGTAAACACCCAGTTCTGGTCACACCGGACTTCAGCAAAGAGTTTCTGGTCCAGACAGATGCCTCAGAAGTCAGGTTGGGAGCTGTGCTGTCTCGGGAAATAAATGGGGAAGAACCTCCCATCCTGCATCTGAGCGGGAAGATCTCGTCCTGTGAGTTAAACAATGCCATTGTTTCAGAAAGAGTGCGGCCGTGGATACACTGAAGTATTACCTACTAGGCTGTAGGTTTAAGCTACTGCCAGAACATGTCCCTCTGAGATGGTTAAGGGAAAGGAAGGGTAAGAATGCCCGGGGTAACTAGGTGGTTCTTAGCCCTCCAAAATTTCAACTTCCAAGTAGATCATAGACCAGGAAAGTTACATGGTAATGCAGTTGCTCTCTCCCGAATCCTCTGTTTGGTGTTTGAAGGTGCCAAAACCCCCAGCTGTGGGCAAAGGGGGGATATGTGACAGGGTCACTGACACTGTATGTGAGGGGAGATATTTGTCACGAAGATTGCTTTCTTCTGTGATCTAGAACCCTTTAGTTTCTCTCCAGCTATATGCTGAAGTGATTAACCAGCCATGATAAGGGACTGGGTTTTCGGTGAATAGGTGAGAGATGGGAAGAACGCCTACTCATCATATTTCCACCACAAGGGTATGGATGGGGAATTAAATGTTCAGCCACTGTTTGTTTTTCTCTGTGTTGTATGTTTGGAGAGGAAGGTCTCCAGATGGTGGGTGCTGTTGGAGCTGAAGACTTGTGGTGTCCTCTGCGGGCGAGTCCCGCCAACACAAGGACTTTGCTATACTTTATCTTTCATTTTGCTGTTATGCAAGAAAGGCCATGTTTATTTTATTAAACCCTGCCATAGTTTATGCTGTGCTATAATAAACCAGCAGGTGACTTACACAAGAAACGTTCCTTTGTCTACCTTTGCAAGCAGCCGAGTAAGGCAACTCCTCACACCACCTTAAAGGGAATCTGTCACCTCATTTTGCTGATATAAACTGCGGCCACCACCATTAGGGGCTTATCTACAGCATTCTTTAATGCTGTAGATAAGCCCCTGATGTAACCTTAAAGATAAGAAAAACAAGTTAGATTAAACTCACCCAGGGGCGGTGCGGGTCCAATGGGCGTCGCAGGTCCGGGTCTGGCGCCTCCCATCTTCATGCGATGACGTCCTCTTCCTTGCTTCTATTGCGGCTCCTGCGCAGGTGTAATTCTCTGCCCTGTTGAGGGCACAGCAAAGTACTGCAGTGCGCAGGCGCCGGGAAAGATCAGAGAATGCTATTACAGAATGCTATAGATAAGCCCCTAATGGCAGTGGCCGCCGTTTATAGCAGCAAAATGAGGTGACAGAAACTGCAAAGCTGTTAAGAGAAGTAAAATGTTCATTCTTGGGATGACTTTGATTGAAAGGCACTCGCTATTTATAGTTGATAGAATAGAGAAAAATGCAGGTGGTGCTATCACTACAAAAAACAACAGCAAAGCCATCTCAGGAAAAAGTAGCATCACCTAAGAAATTCCTGGTGTCGCCGCCACCGGAATAGAGACGTGTTCACATACCCTAAGTTTGCAAATCATCATCCGCTTTCTCTTGTCAAACAGTCGAAGTAAAATTATGATTCCATCCTTTTGCTGTCCTATTATTTCAAGTTCTAACAGCTTCATAGACTAAGGCTGTGTGCACACGTTGCTGATTTTTCGCGGTTGTTTGCTATATAAAATGCTATAAAACCGAAAAAATTAATTCCGCAATTTAGAATGAATTCCGCAATTTTTGTGCCCATGATGCGTTTTTTTCCGCAAAAAAAAATGTATCGCGATAAAAAACACAGCATTTTCATTAATTTTGCGGATTTCCCACTATATAATGCATTGGGAAATGTCCGGAAAAAAAACGCACAAAAAACGCACCAAAAACGCGCAAAAAACACATGCAGATTTCGTGCAGAAAATTTCAGGTTTTTCTCAGGAAATTTCTGCAAGAAATCCTGAACGTGTGCACATAGCCTAAGGGCATGCGTTCTATATGTGAAAAGCACAGATAGTACTTGTAAGCAAAAAAACTGACGTTTGAATGAGCCCTACCAGGCCTGCCAGTCATTATGATATAGATGTAACAGCTGTGAAATTAGAGGGATTGACTAGAGCTGATCCACAATCGATTAATCATCAATAGCCCTCTAGATTAAAGGGAACCTCTCACCACCCCCGCCCCCCCAGGCGTTTGTAACTAAAAGAGCCACCTTGTGCAGCACTAATGCTGCATTCTGACAAGGTGGCTCTTTTAGTTCTTGGTGCTGTAACTGAAGAAATAATCGATTTTGCAATTTGTCCAAAATACCTTGAAACAGACCTGGGGGCAGGTCTATCCCACCCGAAATGCAGCACCGCCATCACTCATGCCCTCTTGGCGCCGCCTCCTCAGCATTGTTTTCAACTGTCCTGGCCTGCGCTGTTATCTTATGCCTTGGGCATGCGCAGTTTGCGCTGCCCGTCTTCTGACATCATTTGATATCTTGCTGACTGCGCCTGTGCGGCCGCGCTGCCCGAGATCCCGCCCCGCAGTGTGAATAAATCAGAAGATACAGCACCAAGAACTAAAAGAGCCACCTTGTCAGAATGCAGCATTAGTGCTGCACAAGATGGCTCTTTTAGTTACAAACGCCTGTGGGGTGACAGGTTCCCTTTAAGATGCACTGATAAAATTAGGGTAAGTTCACACAGGGCATTTTTGCTGCTTTTTTTTCTGCAGCAAAACCTGATCATCTTGGCAGGAAAGAAGCTGCATCAAAAATGCAGGTTTAGGTGTGTCTTTGGTGGGTTTTTTGCTGCGTATTTGGTGTGCATTTTTGGCTATGTGCACACATTGCGGATTAGGCTTAGGAATTTCTGGTGCGGATTCTGCCTCTCCTGGCAGAAAACGCACCTGCGGATTTGTCGCATTTTTTGTGCGGTTCCGCAGCGTTTTTTGTGCGTTTTTGCTGCGGTTTTCTTGCGGATTTGCTGCGTTTTTTACACCTGCGGTTTTCCCTAATGGAATGGGTACAAAAACGTTGTAGATTCACAAAAAAGAAGTGACATGCTACTTCTTTTAAACCGCAGCGCTTCCGCAGTGGATTTTCCGCAAAGTGTGCACAGCATTTTTTTTTTCTCATTGATTTACACTGTACTGTAAATCAATTGCGTTTCTGCAGCGTTTCTGCACTGCAAAAAACGCTGCGGATCGGCAGAAAATCCGCAATGTGTGCACATACCCTTAATGCGTTTTTTTTCTCTTTGTCCATGCTAATGTCCTTGGATTTTCAGCAGCAAAAACGCATAATGATACCTGATTTTTGCTGTGTTTTTGCTGCGTTTTTTTCAACACCCATTCAAGTCAATGGGTGAAAAAACGCAGCAGTGCAGCACAGCGCTTTTTCAACACCCATTCAAGTCAATGGGTGAAAAAAACGCAGCAAAAACGCTGAGGCTATGTGCACACGTCAGGATTTCTTGCAGAAATTTCCTCAACAAAACCGGACATTTTCTGCAAGAAATCCGCATGTGTTTTTTGCGCGTTTTTCGTGTGTTTTGTGGGGGGATTTTTTGCAGATTTTTCCGGAGGTTCCAAATGCAATAATATAGTGGGAAAACCGCAAAAAAGCCGCAAAATTAATGAACATGCTGCGTTTTTTAACCGCAAAGTTTTTTTTTTCGCGGAAAAAATGCAACATATGCACTAAAATTGCAGAATGCATTCTAAATGATGGGATGCATATGTATTTGTTTTTAATGCATTTTTATCGCATTTTTATAGCGAAAAACGCAAAAAATCCACAACGTGTGCACACAGCCTGAAAGAAGTGACATGCTCTATGTTCAAAAAACGCAGCAAAGCACAAAATACTGACCACACAAAAAAACCAATGTGTGTGCATGAGTATGGTATTGTAAAAAGAAGCTGAAAATTTGCATAAAAAACATAAAAAAAACCCAGCAAAAATGCCCTGTGTGAAAGTGTATTTCAAAGTAAATCGTTATTATAAAATAATTTTCACAGATTAGAAACATTTGTGGCAAAACTGCATATGATAAAAGAGGCACCAAATTTACATTTAAATTAAAATTGCAACCGCATTGCATAGTGGCTGTAAAGTGGAATAAAACGTAGTTTTGCTGAGGTATTAGACAGTAAAGTTTAGGTTATAATATAGGTTATGGTTCAACTCAGCATTACAACATTTGTCTCTGGGTTGTGTATGTCTTTCCCTGCTAATGTGTAGAGCAGGGATCCCCAACCTGGACCTCATGAGTGTGACAATCTCAAGGGAGAAGGGCCTCAACTGTCCCTGGAACTGGGATGGTAGAGAGACATTAGTCTTTGACCTTACTATGCTCCTGTTAAACCTTAATCTGCCCCCTCCCCCACTCAATGAGGCATGGGACAGTAATGTAAGGCTACTTTCACACTAGCGTCGGAATCTCCCCGTCGCAATGCGTCGGGCAGAGATTCCGACGCTAGCGTTTAACGCACTGCACAATGGAGGCAGCGGATGCATTTCTCCGGCGCATCCGCTGCCCCATTGTAAGGTGCGGGGAGGTGAGGGCGGAGTTCCAGCCGCGCATGCGCGGTCGGAAAAAGCGGTCCGTCAGGAGCAAAAAACGTTACATGTAGCGTTTTTTTGTGCCGACGGTCCGCCAAAGCACGACGCATCCGTCGAACAACGGATGCGACGTGTGGCAATCCGTCGCAATGCGTCGTCAATACAAGTCTATGGGGAAAAAACGCATCCTGCAAGCACTTTTGCAGGATGCATTTTTTCTGCAAAACGACGCATTGTGACGGATTGCAGTTAACGCTAGTGTGAAAGTAGCCTAAGGGAAATCAGACAGGAAGACAGACAGGGCTAACCAAAAACCACTATCATACAAAACACTCACCAAAAAAAGGGAGGAAGGTAGGGAAAAGGAGGAATAAACAAACAAAATGGAAATGAGAAGGAGATAAACCCACACAACGAACCTACTGCACACAGAACTCTCCAATAACTACAACCTGCCAACTACAACTACACAGCACAATTCTTCCCAGGAGGAAGATTCTTTCACCAGCAAGAAAGAAACGCCCAGAGCCAGTATATGTAGGGCGCGTAACCGAGAAGCAGTTGCAGCTGAGAACAACCAAACTGTATGTTCTCAGCCAGCAAGTAAAGAGTCCTTAATCCTTTCAGCGCTGATGGGCAGGAAATCCATTGAAAATAGCACATGAATTACACCATCTGTAAAGAGGACCTGCGATTCATTACCCAGGATGACCTTCTAACTCTAAGACTCTCAGGGGGACATGACACTCTCATGACAGTGAGCTCAGCTACCTACTTCCTAATGTCTAGGATGCGGTGATTCAGCATGTGTTCAATGAACTAAAGGAGGCAGGGCTTTAGGTGGAGTGGGTTATTCGCTGCGTCCAAAGCACTGCCAAAATGACCCGTGAAAACATGCTCTAATACTGCTGACATGCAGTCACTGTGCGGGGCTGTAAACTAGCACTGACTTGAAAAGCCATGGACAGAGCAGAGATTTCCCCCCACTCCCTCATCACTTCAGAGAGAAAATTGTTTATGGCTCCCTCCCTTTTCCTAAGATAAGCAGCAGCATGTATGGCCACTAAACCATGCTGAATAGACCCCAGCCTCACTATATTAAAAAGGATGTACATGTTAAGCAAAGTGGTCCCCAAAGTGTGAAAAATACATAAAATAACAAACTCATCAAGTGCGCCCCCCAGGGTCCAGCACCAGCTTCTTGCCACTGCTATGTTCCCGATGTTGTGATTAGTCATATCAATTGGTCACCACTCAAGCCACTCACTTTGCTCAGTGTCTGTGCACTATGCAGAGGTTGATGTCATGTCATGCTAAGATCAGTGACTGGCTAGAGAGGTGATAAACACTGTTGATGTGACATCATCCCTCCAGTCATAAAAAAGCACAGGCTGTGCTGGACCCAAGGAGGGTGAGCACACATTGAGTTTAGTTTATGTACAATACATATTTTACTGAAAGTGGAAAACCCTTTGAAGAATGGCAGAAGAAAGAATTAGTGATCTGACAGGTGATAATATCTTTATGTCACGTCTATGTGATCAATTGTATAATTTAACCCCTTCATGACCCAGCCTATTTTGACCTTAATGACCTGGCCGTTTTTTTGCAATTTTGACCAGTGTCCCTTTATGAGGTAATTACTCGGGAACGCTTCAACGGATCCTAGCGGTTCTGAGATTGTTTTTTCGTGACATATTGAGCTTCATGTTAGTGGTAAATTTAGGTCAATAAATTCTGCGTTTATTTGTGATAAAAACGGAAATTTGGCGAAAATTTTGAAAATTTCGCAATTTTCACATTTTGAATTTTTATTCTGTTAAACCAGAGAGTTATGTGACACAAAATAGAAAATATTTAATAAATAACATTTCCCACATGCATACTTTACATCAGCACAATTTTGGAAACAAAATTTTTTTTTGCTAGGAAGTTGTAAG